>NC_132982.1:300000-600000 GCF_047496725.1 Anoplolepis gracilipes
GTATTGCGGACAACTTGCTATGTAGTGATTGGAGGAGCACAACGTACACAAGCTAGGTTTTTTTGAATGTTTATCTTTTGATTTTCCCTGAAAGTGAGATTTAAATGATTGTTGGCCAGATGCTGTGTTTGACTTACCAGTTCGAGATTTTTCAAAAGCTTGAAGTGATAATAATCTCGTAATTAGGAAATCGCTGAACTGTGTCCACGTGGGGGGCTCTTTTGACGAGCCTAAGTGATGCTATCATGATTTCACGGATTCCGCATTCAAACGGTGTACCGCAATAAACACAAAAAAATCGTCCCAGTGATGTATCGGGCGTTTCAGTGTTTCAAGAGTGCAATGGATTTGCATGATGTTTGTGTAGAGTTGCTCCATCTCACTGGCGGACTCCTTTGTCATACGTTTTAATGTTAAAAGGGAGTGTAATGCGGAATTTACTAGGAGTCGTTTATTTTCATAAAAGGCAATCAGTGCTTCCCAGGCCTTTTGGAAATTCTCCGCAGTGAGAGTCGTATTTTTTAATAGATGGGCAGCGGATCCAATGAGACTTGTTTTAAGATATTGCAGTTTTTCTACGGCTGATAAAGTTGGGTTAGCGAGAATTAAAGAACTAAACAGATCCTTAAACGATAACCAATCTGAGGGAGTGCCGTTAAACTTTGGTATATCGATTCGAGGCAGTCGCGCATGATGAAAATATACAGGGATACTAGAAGTATGAGATGTAGACGGAATGTGATTGTTACTTACAGAGTCATGATCGAGCAAGGAATTCATTTTGTCGACTGCCACGAGGTAAGAATCGTATGTAGCTGAGAAAATATTGTCTGAGAAATAAATATGAGTTTTTATTTGAACTGTCATTAGAAGTGAGTTTCGTAATTGAGAGATTAATCGCATCATGTATTAAGGAGAATTTTTCCCAATTCTCCTTGAGAGCTGACAATCGAGCATGTACGCGTTGAGACGTGATGTTTGATGTTGAGGATCCGACTTTCGTTAGATTATCCACTGAGTTTACGATAAAGTCTCGCAATGTGAGCTGTTGCTCGAGTCGGTTTTCAATGTGGTTGACTCTCATTTTGTTTTTTTACCGCCCGATATCCGGCTCGAAGGACCAAATATATAATGTAGAGTTATCAACGATAAACAAATGGTTAAAAGAATATATTTTAATAATCAAATACAAAATCAAGAGTGATTAAAACAATGAACATTAATACACTTTAAACGATATTACATTTATTCAAATATGTTAATCTAACTTAATTAATTAATGAATAAGTAACGTAAAACAAAATTATTATCGTAATGCTCTTAGAAAGCATAAGAAAAGAAAAGAATATTAATAAAACTATTCGCATATCACGTCTCCACGATACATCGAATTTTCTGTAGACTCGAACAAATATTATCTTAATAAAACTATTCGCATATCACGTCTCCTTGATACATCGAATTTTCTGTAGACTCGAACAAATATTATCTCAAAGTGACGTCTTACAGAAATCTCGAATGATCTTTGAAAATATCAGTATGGTCTAGAAAATATAAAAGAAAAAAGTATGAGAGGGTGTCCGTCAGATAAAAATTCAGCAGGCGTAGCCTGACCTGGGAGAGACTATTACATAACCTGCGGTCGAACAAACCCTGAATTTGCCAAATGAAAGAAAGTCTTTAAATGGGCTTTTCGTAAAAATCGCCTAAAGCGTCCTTTAGGCGATCGAGATCTTTCCAGCCAAGAATGAATATCCTCTATAGGATTCCAGAGATTTGCTGCGCAGCTTTTCGAGATATCGTCAAAAAGATATATACGTATCCGAGAAAAGGATCAAGCGGAAGAGGAAGCAAGAGAGAGAGAGCTTTTATTGAAAAAAGAGGAAATCGACTCAAAGCGCCTCGATTCAACAAGCGCTAACACCATGGATACCACGCTTGACTCTTACCGGAGGAGGCGCGGAATTCAAACAACTTTAAAGTGGTGTTCTATGATTAAATATTATTTAATATCATTGAGTATTTTACACGTTACATCAATATAATAAAACTTGCAAATAAGTCAATGAACTCATTTTGAACTACTATTTGATTTTGATCATTTTCTTTTTTTTGCCACTTCTATCAATAAAATGTGCTGGATGGAATAGGAATATTAACGTGCCGCAGGTACTGCTTATAAGGTCCTCTTCGCATTCTCGAACGTTTTTTTGACATTCTCAAATGTTATTTTTATATAGAAATGTAATAGCAGAGAGAAGCCTGAGAGTAGTCATGTCCTCGATTTAGGTGCGACCTAGAGAGCCTCTAATAAGAGTCTCGCATATGATATCCAATTTTGATTGGTCCTCTATATCTGGGCAATTCCCGCTCACATTTGAATCATATTAACCTTACTATTAGCATAAACATTATATTTCAGTAACATAAATAAAAAATAAATGTTTTAGAACTAAATTTTATAATCTTTTTATGTTAAACATCAAAATAATATATATAATAAAAAACTGTTTATATTTAATTTTTAGTAATTAAATAAAATCCTTAATTAAATTGAAGGTAAATATTGACAATAACGGACCCAGCCCCGATCACTTTGACCTTGACATATGTTGTCAAGAACACTCTCTTGACTGACCCGCAGAAGGTTTTAGCCGTCGCTCGTTATTTATTAAAAAGTTATTAATAAAAAAAGTATAGAAAATATAGCAACTATTTTGAATATTAAGAGAGATAAACAAGTAATATTGATATAAAACTGATACATATATGAACAAAAATAAATTTGGAGCAGTGAATCGTTGCTATATAGAAGTTTTTTATTATAAATACAAAATTTTCTTTACTTTAATACAAACACAAAGAATTAAATATAATTAGTTTCATAACACACACACACACACACACACGGAGGGGTGCAAGGATGGCCTCCGGCCCTCCCCCTCCCGCACCCACCCCGTCCACCACGCTTCTCGTATAAGGTTGCAAACCCAAGTGAACTTTGCTTTGTCTTGCAACATACATTGCACGTACGTTGCACGTACGTTACAAGATAAAGCAAAGTTCACTTGGGTTTGCAATTTTCTACGCGAAGCGAGGTGGATGCGGGAAGGAGAGGACGGGAGGCCCCCCTTGCACCCCACCCCCCGTGCGTGCATGCGTGCGTGTGTGTGTGGCCACAGCAAAAAAGTGAGTTAAGTGTACTTGTCGATCATATAGTATGCGGACACAATGTATCCTTGCTAATGTAAATACAGAGACGATTCATACGAAAACATAAACACGCAGATATCACGAGATATATTTCTCAGTTATTTTTCTATATAATAACATATGTACTATAATAAATATATTTCATTATATATGTTTGCTTTTCTGATTATTTATATTTGTATAATTTTTAAAACTTTTTTGTTAATAACTTTTTAATAAAAAACGAGCGACGGCTAAAATCTTCTGAAGATTACTCAGGAAGGTGATCTTGACAACATATATCAAGGTCAAGGTGATTAAAACTGGGTCCGTTATTGTCAATATTTACCAAATTTAATCCTTATTAATTGCAACAAAATAAAATAAAAATAAAAAAATGAACATATAAAGCATGAAATAATAAATTGCTTTATTTTCATGAGAAAACAAACTGTTATCACAAGCATTATAAAAACCTAAAATATATAATATTTGTGTATCTCATGAGAAAACATAAACTACTATCACAAATATTATAATATATATTTAAAAATATATATATTATCAAAAAATAATAAAATAAAATTATAAAAAAAATAAAAAAAAAATAAATAATAATAAAATTAATATTATCACAAAAATAAAATATCATCAAATATATCACTAAAATACAGCATGCATTGTCATAGATTTACTATCATATCCCTTTCTGCATACAATTCTTTTTTTATTATAAATTTTTAATCTCTAAACTATAAATCTTTTTATAATTTTAGAATATAAATTATGACAATTTAAAATATAACTATCATTAATAACTTTTATAAATTGAGCATTTAGATACAATGTCCAATTAAGATTTATTAATTTATTTTGAAAATCTTTAAAAAAAGTAGAGTAATAACGAAACATTTGTTCCAATTTTACAAATACTTTAAATGTTTCAACGTTAACAAAATATAAGGAATGTGTTTTATAACATTTTAGATGTACAAACTTTGTAAATGAAAAATTTAATGGAGTTGACGACTTTACTGACAATAAGTAAAACAATTATGTACCATTTTCCAATTTTCGCAATAGTTAATGAGATATTAATTATAAGAGATCAGCCAATCGGCACCCGACAGGAGCGCGTGGCTCGAAGAAGCCTTCCACTGTTACTTGATACTAGGCGCGCCGACGATGTGTCTATGTGACTGTGTGTGACTCTTCAGGTTATCAATGTAGAACGTTCCTCCCACCGCTTCGTCGGCGCGCCTAGTATCAAGTAACAGTGGGAGGCTTCTTCGTGCCACGCGCTCCTGCCGGGCGCCGATTGGCTGATCTCTTATAATTAATATCTCATTAACTATTGCGAAAATTGCAAAATGGTAAATAATTTTTTTACTCAGTTTAACCTACTCTATACTCATACACCTGACGGGTGGGGAGTCTATTGACCACGTCGTCAATTGGCCAGTTTAAAATGAAGCTCTCTGATTGATTAATCGTTGCTGATGACCACGTCGTCAATTGGCCAGTTTAAAATGAAGCTCTCTGATTGATTAATCGTTGCTGATGACTCTAAGCATTGGTCGATATAAGTGGCTGTGGTCAATCGTGACGTGGTCAAACGGGACGCTCCCCACCTGACGGATGGTTCAAATTATGGGACACCCTGTATATGTATATACAGAGTGTCCCGAAAATACCAGTAAATATTTTAATGGCAGGTTCTTTAGAACATTTTAAGACGAAAAGTTTAATACAAAAATGTCGAGGCTACAATAGTTTTCAAACTAAGAGCAATTATATTTCATGAATGATAGGGCTGAGATTTCGCAATCTCAGGTATGGAAAAATAATAAGTGATAACATAATATTTATAATATCGTGAAAAGAGCGCTATTTATAGGAGCACTTTTTATCACTTGTTATTTTGCCGCACCTGAGAGCGCGAAATCTCAGCCCTATCATTTGTGAAATATAATTGCTTTCAGTTTGAAAACTATTGTAGCCTCGACATTTTTGTATTAAACTTTGCGTCTTAAAATATTCTAAAGAACCTGCCATTAAAATATTTACTGGCATTTTTGGGACACCCTGTATATATATGTATACATGTAGATGTAATAGATACAAACTAAAAAACAAGAAATTAATATTAATTAGGTAAGAAATTTATATTAATTAATAGAACTGACAAGTTTTTCTATTATTTTATTGACATGGAAATGAAAGAAAAAAATATATCCTACATTGAACAATAAAAAGCATGTGTTGATATATGTTAAACAAAATATAATAGGTCAATAAATAATAATTTTGTAATTTTCAAAGAAACGAAATTATGGACGTAAAATAATTACAGGATATAAAATCTCTTGAATCTCTTGAATTATATATTTATTATGTTATTTTCATAAAATTTAAAGTTTAATATTGTATATGATTGTGAATATCTATTACTAATTATTATATAGAATATTTAAATATAAAGGGCATTATTTTTATTATTACGTGGATATCAAACAGGATTAGTAAATGTTCCATTAGTGTTATGAATATGATAATGACGGAATATCGCAATAATTTTTTAACAACATATGATATTTGAAAAAATTTTATTATTATTATATCAGGTATTTTATGCGATATAAAAATTTTATACATGAAAAAAAATATTGTTATACATTAGATAATTCTAACACAAATATATGTATGCAAAAATATAACGTCGCTTTTATCAGTTTAATCTTTGATACTTTCAAGCAGAGTCTGACTATTACTTTCCTCCTTGATTCATAAACGAAATTGTTTGTCTTAAATATGTCACTCACAAAATGGATGCAGATTGTGTATGCCAATTTGTTCTGTAAATCACAAAACATATCAGGTTAAAATATACTAAAATAAAGCATCAACAAATCTTATACAGACCTCTGTATCTTATACAGACCTCTAATCCTTTTTGCACCACGTTATATGTATTCTAATTCACTATTCATATTCTTACACAATCAATATCCATTTTATGAGAATGACATGACAAACAATTTCCTTTATGAATCAAGGAAGTAAGTAATAGCGTAGACTCTGCCTGACGATTGAATTAATTATATACAGGGTGTCCCCGAATTGCCAGATCAACTCTCGTGAGTAGATAGAACGTGTTAAACTGAAAATAAAAGTCTTATATTATTTTGCTAAATTCGCAATAATTAATGAGATATAAATTAATAAAGATCGGCCAATCCGTGCCAGTATAAGCGCGCGAAGAAACCTCCCAGTTGTTACTTGATACTAGGCGCGCGGCAAGACATAAACGCAGCGCGCACTGTACGTGTCTCTTTTAGTACGCCCTTTGTAGATTGCTCCGCTTACTGTCTCGTCGCGCATCTAGTATCAAGTAACAAGTAGGAGGCTTCTTCGCGCCGCGCGCTTATACTGGCACGGATTGACCGATCTTTATTAAGTTATATCTCATTAATTATTGCGAATTTAGCAAAATGATATAAGACTTTTGTTTTCAGTTTAACACGTTCTATCTACCCACGAGTGTTGATCTGGCAATTCGGGGACATCCTGTATGTGTATATGTTTAGTGAATTATATTTTTGCATATAAATAGTAAATTAGAAAACTTACATATATGGTACGAAAAGGATTACGGAGGCTTGTATAAAATTGTTGACAGTTTTATTGCTGGTTTATTTTAACATATTTCACTGATATTAATATTTTGTAGTTAACAGGCAAGACAAATTGACATACACAATCTGCATCCATTTTATGAGAGTGACATATTTCAGACAAACAATTTTGTTTATAACTCAAGGAGGAAAATAATAGTACAGACTATCTAAATATTGAACTGGAAAAAAGCGACGTTATATTTTTGCGTATGAATGCAAATTGTGTATGTCAATTTGTTTTGCCATAAACCACAAAATATTAATATCTGTAAAATATGTTAAAGTGAAACAACAACTAAATTGTCAACAATCTTATACAGATCTCTGAAATCCTTTTCATATCACATTATATGTAAATTATCTAATTCACTATTCATATGCAAAACTATAAAGTCGCTTTTTTCCAGTTCAATCTTCAGGCAGAATCATAGAGATATTAGATATAGAGCACGGGAAGGGGCCGAGAACGCGATAGCGAAATAGAAGGAGAACGCTGCACATGGGCTCCTACTATCCTTGTCTATCGCGTATACGCGTTATAAAAATATTACTCTTGTTATTCTGTGAGCAAAAGAGAGGGGCACTTGTATCAGCTTGCGCATGCGCGATAGACAAGGACAGCAGGGGCCCATATGCAGCGTTCTCCTTCTATTTCGCTATCGCATCCACTCATGAGCTAGCATAGCACTCCCGTGCTCTATACATATATAATATCTCTATTGGCAGAATCTGCACTATTATTTTCCTTCTTATTAACAAAAGAAGTTTGACTAATAGAATATAATTATTCGTTCGTAGTTTAAAATTTTGCATGGAATAATATAAATATGGACCAGGGAATATTTTCATAACACACACACACGCACGCATGCACGCACGCACACGCACACGGGGGGGGTGCAAAGGGGCCTTTAGCCCCCCTCCCGCACCCACCTCGTCCACCTCGCTTTGCGTGAAAAGCTACAAACTTATGTAAACTTTGCTTTGTCTTGCAACGTACATGCGAAACGAGGTGGACGGGGTAGGTGCGGGAGGGGGGCCAAAGGCCCCCCTTGCTCCCCCTCCGTGTATGTGTGTGTGTATTATGAAAATATTGAAGATATATATGAAGATAAAGCAATAAATATGGCATTTTGAAATGAAACATTTTTTATTTATAACTTTCTAACAAAGAACGAGCGACGGCTAAAACCTTTTAAACGTTACTCAGGACAGTGATCTTGATAATATATGTCAAGGTCATTAATTTCTGAAAGGGTTGACCTTATGTGAATATTTACCTTATATCCTATTTTTATAACTTGTTATTCAATAACTTCTTAAGACTTGCCCCTCCTTAAAAGCATTTCTACATTCCATTTCCATAATAGCTTTGTTGATTGGTATTGAAAAAAATTGATTTTTTGCTCCAGTAGCTATTTTAGACATTTACCATTATTTTCTGTTTATAAAATTATTTTTTGGTTACTTCAAATTTTAGAATACGTATTTTAATATTTTGTGGTTTCTCTATCATCACAACACACACAAAATACAAAATTATTATTATGTTTTAATAGCTTAATTTATTTTGCCTTATTATATTTTTACAAGAGAAAGTAAGACATGACATAACTATCATAAAAAGACAATTTTATTAATTACGAAATGTATTATTTTTTATATATAATGAAAGTTTGAGATATATATTTAATTTTAATATTTCAGAATGGTGCAGTTAAATCCATACAACGTAATGCTTTTACTTTTTGGAACTTTTACTGCTTTGAATTATCAACAAACTCCGATAACTTTGCAAGAAAGAGAAATAAAAAAAAATTGAACGTATGCTGTTAGAAATAAAAGGTGAAAAACTTTATTTAAAAGAGGAAGAAACATTAGATTTTTACGATAAATATGAGGTTCCAGAAGCGGAAGAAGTTGATTTATTAGAGGCAAATGAAGAGAAAATCTATCTCCCAGAAAAAGTTATTTGTAATGTTATGTCCTGTCGGCTCCACGTTTCTTCCTCTCATAAGAATTAATTGATAAGCGATAAAGAGAAGTCACTCGACAAACAGACCGTTCTTGTCAAATAACACTTTAAACATTACACGATTTTCGAACAAATACAGAAGGGATCGATGATGAAACACATTACGGTTCGTCACTATGTAGATTAAATGATGACCGCCCAATTAGTAATAAGGAAAAGTTGCACGATAAATAGACCGTTCTTGCCACACCGTAACTCAAATATTTAGACACGATTTCTAAACGAGTACAGAAGGGACCAATGACAAATTATCAATCTCTTATGTAACCGAACAATAAACAGAGCTGAGTAAATTCTAAGATTTCCTAATTTTCACGAGCTCAGCAACGATCAAAACAAGGCGGAGAAAAAATACCTTCGGACCAATCTCAATACGTGGTCCTGCCCAACACGCCTCAGGAAAATTATATAAAAAGAAAGAAATTCGAGAACGCTTAGAAACATTATTCTTAACACTCTTCAAGCACTTAGAACTTTTCAAGTCAATCATCTCAGAAATTCGGCGTCGATAGTCAGTAGTGTTGTACCAGTAATTTCCCTCGGAAACTTAACTTTCGTTCGGGCTCTCCTTTTAACGCAAATTCGAGTGGGAGTCATTTGACCACATTACATTTGACCACGTTACGATTGACCACGCGTTGCATTTGACCACATTATGATTGACCACGCGTTGCATTTGACCACGTTGCGATTGATCACGCGTCGCAATTGACCACGTTGCAATTGACCACACGTCGCAATTGACCATGTTGCGATTGACCACGCGTTGCGATTGACCACGTCGCGATTGACCACATAAATATTGACCAGCTAAGTAGTCAAATGCAACGTGGTCAATAATAACATGGTCAATTGCAACGTGATCAATTGCGACGCGTTGTCAATTGCAACGTGGTCAAATGCAACGCGTGGTCAATCGTAACGTGGTTAAATGCAACGTGGTCAAAAGCAAAGTGGTCAAATGCAACGTGGTCAAAAGCAACGTGGTCAAAAGTATCTGTGGTCAATAACAACGTGGTCAATTGAGACGCTCCCCGCAAATTCAGTGTATGATCCACGAGCACAACCCTCAACGCTCAGCTGCAGAACAACACCGAGACGAAGAGAACACCACGAAACTACCGAACGTAAAACTTCACCAAAATAGTAAGGCGAACTTAATTAGATAGAATCAGAAAAACACGCACACAGTTTTTTTTCTTATTACAACAAAAATAAAATATGTAATCTTTCCACCCAGAACATAAAACTTTAGACTCTCACTCTCCCTTTCATTATTCTGGGTGATGACCTCCGTACTTATGTAACACCCGCAATTAACACACACACGTACTCACGCAAACACAAATTAGAGAATAATTATAATTCAATTACAAACACATGTATACACATATTATATACACACATTTATAACCAAACTTAGCAATAATTTGATGTAATATACTTTCAAAACTATGAATAAATTTATGTAATATTAAAATTCAATTCTCTCCGTGACTTCTAATCCCTCTATCAGTTGAAAGCATCGGTTGAAAGATCGCACTTGATCCTATCCGCATAATAAAGATTAATTTCCTTTACCAAAAAAAGACCTTTTGACGAATGTCCAAAATAATAAGTAGATAGATAGATAGATAAATAGATAAGTTTGTTTATTGAGAGAGAGAGATTCCCTTTGGGGTTTTCAACTCTTACAAAATTACCTTAAAACTAGCTTAACCTAACTTATCACTAACTTAACCTATCTCCTGAGGGGCCTGCGACCGTGGGCAACCCTCTTGGCTCCCTCCTGCTCGCACCTCCCCTTATACACACACACACACATCTCCCTCCACCGGACTTCTGCTTCCTTCCTCTTGCTTGTTTCTTTCATCTTTCTTTCTTAACTATTCTCATCCCCTCGAACCATTCTCTCCCTTCTTCTACTATTCATTCTCATTCTTTCCTCTTTTTTCATTCTTTTTCATTCCACCATCCCCCCTATACCCCTCTCCTTTTCAATTTCCCTCATCCATCCCTCTCCCTCTCCTTCCTCTCCTAAAACTCATCTCACATTATCCTGCCAACTTTCCTCTCCCACCTTCCACTCCTTGCATCCCTCCCACACATGCTCCCATGTCTCCGTCTCCCTTCCGCATATTCTGCATCGTCTTTTCGCCTCCTCTTCCCAGTATTTACTCTCCTTTATCTTGCTCTCCAATCTAAACCTCACCACCCTTTTCCATCTGCTCTGCTCCCATCCTTTTTTCAGATACCCCGGTATCCCTTCCCCCTTCACCTCCTTGTACCATTTGTTAAATTTTGCCTCCTCCATCTTTCCCCTTCTTTCCTTCCTCTGTTCATCTCTATCCCTGTCCTCTATTCTTTTATACCAATCCTCCCCCTCTCCTTCTTCTCCTCCATCACTCTTATCCCTCTATCCTTAAAAAAACCCTCTCTTTCCTCTTCCCACTTTGAGCCCACTTCCCCTGTCTTACTCCTATCCTTCATCTCCTCCATGCATCTCCTCGCCAGCTCCCCTCCCTTTCCCTCCCTCAACCTCTTCTCAAAATCCCATGCTCTTCTTTCCGCTCTCACCCTTAGTTTCTCCCTCTGCAATTCTTTTCTCACCATATATCCCGGCGTCCTGATATCTACTCCAAGAACCCATCTTAGATATCTCTCTTGTATCCTCTCCATCCCCTTCCTCTCTTTCTATCCCCATATCTCCACCCCGTACCCTAACACTGCCCAAATCAACCTATAGAAAAGCCATATCCTCCTTTCCCAGTTCCCTCCGAACCTCCTCTTTCCTATCCCCCATACCTGTCCCATTAACACTGCCGCCCTCCTAATTCTATTTCTCACCTGTGCCTCCTGACCACTGTTTTTCTGTAGCGTGTACCCTAAATACTTGTACTCTTTCACCTCCTCCCCTTCCACCTCCAACTTATCTTTGTCATTCTTCTTCCCCTCTTCTCCTAAATCTCATAACTTTCGTCTTCCCTATGTTTACCTCCAGCCCCTTTCTATCCAGCCTTTTTTTTTCCAGCCTGTTCATCATACTTCTCATCCCTTCCTCCTCCTCCGCAATCAACACCAAATCGTCCGCATATGCTAATGTGTACACCCTCTTTCCCCCTAGCATCACTCCTCCCCACTTTACTTTCCCCATTTCTTCCTCCAAGTCCGCAATCAAGATATTAAACAACATTGGACTCAGAGAGCATCCCTGTCTTACTCCCTTCCCAGTCCAAAAACTCTTCCCCATCGCCTGTCCCACTCTGCTCTTTGTCTCTCCCATTATCTTCTCTATTCTCCTTACCAGTTTTTCTCTTACCTCTCGTCCTCTCATCGATTCCAACAAAACCTCCCTATTCACTGAATCAAACGCCACCTTTAAATCTACAAATATTGCCACCATCCTTCCCTTCCTTCCTTCCAGTTGCCTTCCTATCAGATAATTCAACACATACGCATTGTCCATCGTTCCCATCCCCTTCCTAAATCCCGTCTGATTTGGAGACACTATCTCCTTCTTCTCTACCTCTTCCCTTAGCCTTTCCGCCAACACTGTCGCATAGACTTTATACAGCGTTGGCATCAACGTCACCCCCTGTAGTCCCCCACCCTATCTCCCTCCCCCTTCTTTAATAATGGTATCACCACCCTCTCTCCCCATTCCTCTGGCCATCCCTCCCCTCCCCACACCTTATTACAGAATCTTCATGCTCATCTCTCTAATTCTCCTCCCCCGTACTTCCACACTTCCCCTGGTATCCCATCTATCCCTGCCACTTTTCCATTTTTTATTCTCCCTATTATCCCCCTAATCTCTTCTATCCCAATCTTTTCCTCATCCCACTCCCCCTCCCTCCTAACCCTGTACCCTTTGATCACTCTACTCTCTACTCCTCCTTGCAACCGCATAAAATACTTTCTCCATTCCTCCATCCCGATCTCCTCATTCACTCTCCTCTTTTCCCTCTTCCTCTCCATATTCACTAGCTCCCACACCTCGCCTTCTTTCTTAACCTTCCTTGCCTTCTTCTCCCATCTTTCATTCTCTTCTTTTTCCTCTCACACAACTCATTATACTCCCTCTTCTTACTCTTGTATCTCTCGCCCCCTTCCCTACGCCACTCCCTCAACTTTTTCTTCACCTCTTTTTTCTTCTCCTTACATTCCTCATCCCACTATCCTTCCTGCTTTCTCTCTCTTCTTCCTCTTCTCTCCTCCGTTTCTTTTATCGCCTCTTTTATTCTGTCTTCCATTTCGTCTCCCATCCTCTCCCTTCTCCTCCCTGTTCTAACTCCCCCGACCTCTCCAACACTTTTCTAAACCTGTTCCTTCCATCTTCATCCCATATCCCCTTCCCGTTCCTCCCTCCTTCTTTTTTCCCTTCCTTTTGTCTTGATTCTCCTCATCCATATTTCTAAAGGGTGATGATCTGAATCTATCGTATCCCCCACTTTTAATTTCTTAACTTTTTCCTCCACCTCCCCGTCCCCTATCGCGTAATCAATTACTGTATCTCCCTTCCCCCCGTAAATGTAAACTCCCCTCTCTCATCCCCTCTTACCCTCCCGTTAAGTATTCCCATTCCCCAATCTTCCAGAAATTCTATCAACTGTCTGCATTCCTTATTCCTCTTCTTATCTTTCGATCGCCTTCCCCTCTCCTCTTCCTCTCCCCCGTCCACTCTTCCTCCTCCTCTGCTGTTCTCGCATTGAAACTCCTCCCTATTAGCGTTTTCACTTCCTCCTCTTCCTTTCTTATCCACTTTTCCAATTCCCGTCATCTTCCCCACGCCCTCCCCCACGTACACTCCTAGCACCCTCCATTTCTCTTCCCAGTATTTCAACCTGCCCATCATCATACCCTTCGTTCTCTCCTCTATCTTATTTCCTTTCTCTAGCCACTCTCTATTTATACCCATCAACATATCCCCCTTTAGTCTTCCCCACCCTCTTTGCTACTTGTATCTCCCATTTTAACTCTCTTGATAATTTCCTCTTCACCCCCTCCCAGCCCTTCTCGTCTACCCATGTCTCCGATAACACTACTAACATCCCATATTCTCAAACCTCTCCAGAAATCCTCGTCTTTCTTTCTCAATCCAGCCACATTCCAAAACACCGCTCTCCATCCCCCCTCCTCTCTTTATCATCCTTCCCATTCTCCCTTCTCTTCCCCTTCCTTCTCCCTCCTGTTCCCCTCTTTGTCTACCCTGCACCCTAATTTTCTCTTGATCCTCTCTTCTACTCTTCCCCTTTTCATCTACCAACCTTCCCTCCTCCTCTTCCCATGTCCACCACTTGTCCTCTATCATTATCCTCCCCTACCCCCATCTTATCTTCTTCCCCGCATTCTCCTCCTTTCTCGCAATCTCCTCCAGTTTCCACCTCATCCTCCTTTCCTTCCATGTCCAATCATCTAATATTCTCTCCTTCCTCCTCCTCAGTCCATTCTTCTTCCTCCATATCTTCCTTCTCTGCTCCTCATCCTCCAACCTTACTAATACCATTTCCCTGCCTTTCTCTCTGTCTCTCCGTAGCCTTTTCACCTCTTTAACCCTTTTTTTTTTAACGTCTGGAAAATGCTTTACGCATCCCCTGTGCAGCGGGAACTCCTCAGGGGTACGTGGGACTCCCCCTATAGACGGGGTATACCCACTAAAAACCAGACGGTGATTCTCTGCGCTGCGGTTGAAATGAGTGAGCCCTGGGTTCGCTTTTGCATTCTACCAGGACCCACCCCCGCATTTTCCCCCCTGATGTTCGGGGAGGAACTCCATCCCATGGTGCGCCATTGAGAATAACCTCAATGGCGCCACCATTGGCGACGTTGCGGAACCATACACAACGCCACCTCTTCCTTGGGGTCAAGGTGCAATGGGGGAGTAGGTGTTCGCGCACCTGCTCCTCCCTTGACCCCGGAGAGGGGCGGGTTATTCCCACCCCTCACACTATGGCCGCGGATGTTAGCGGCCCTTTTGGGCGAGGGAGGCTAAGAACCCCCCGTATTCACGGCCCCGGTCGGATGTTTGGGAGGGAGGGAAATATTAGGGGCAGGCAAAACCTGATCCCCCTCACCCTTACCCCCCCGGAACTGTCATCCGACCCCTTTCCTGGCTCTCTTCAGTCTCGATGGGCCGGAGAGAGTCGGTACTGGGGGCAAGCCCCCGATGATCGCCGCCGTCGCGCCCCCGCCGGGAGAGGAGCACACAGCTCCCTCTCCCAGGGCGTGACCGCAATCACCTACCCCGTCCTTACAGACGGCAGGGATGCAAACGGCATCCCTCTATTTTGTGTCCAGGGGATCCACACCTGTAACACAGGTGTCCCCTGGACACATTCGAGGCGCACCCGGAGCCCACATGCCCCAACACGAGGCATTTGTAGCACCTGGGAATCCAGGTGCTACCCATCCGTGTCCAGGCCCGGGCACCCCTGCTCCTACCCTTGAGAGTTGAGAAGACGGCCCTGTCCTCGCAAGGCTTCGCCCCTCCACCCTCAGAAAGGGAACGGGTGGTTTTATCACCATTCCCTCCCCTCTTCTTTTTCCTCCTTTTAGGGCCAACTGGCCCTCCGTTTTTTACGACCAGGAGCCCCCTTCAGTCTCCCCTCCATCCGCATCCCCTTGCAGACGTGAAAGGGGAGCGGTCACAGTTGGCGGTATTATCGCCAGCTGCACCTCTTTCCTTATCAAGGCGTCGATCCTTTTCCAATCCGTTGGGAGAAGGACTGACGCCTCCCGCCGCATCGCCCTTATATCACAGGGGACCTCCCTCTGTGAGGGCATTTGTGTGGAGGAGGCAGACTCCTCCACACCCTTCATCACTTCAGTGGTGTCGGACAAAGCCTCCACCATCTCTACCTCCGCCATCGTCGGGAGAAAGATTTCTCCCTTCGAAGCGGGGGCGGCCATTCCGGCGTTGTTGGCGAACTCAGCAGAGGAGGTCTGCGACATCGCGTCGCGAGCTTCCCCCCCAACTGAGTCGCCACCTCCCTTATTGGAGGTGAGGCCTGGACCTCCACCTCCCTGATGGCGGTTCTCCCACCCGCCATCTCACTTTTCTCAAGAAAGACCGCCGTCGAGAAAGGTCTAAACCTTTCGGCGATCTTCCTTCCTTCCACAGCCATCGCCTGGAAGATTTCTTCCAGCGATGAACTGTAGCCATCCAGGATGACCGCCGCAGTATGCAGATGCTCCAACATCTGCAGACAGCGTTCTCTGTCTGTGCGGCAGTCTTCATACGTTCCCCAGCCCGGTCAACGATGGTTCTCGCGTTCCCAACCGAGGACTGAAAAGCCTCTCCATTGGTGAACTCCCCGTTTCGGCCAAGACCTTAGCGAAGGAGTCCATCTGTGATATCACAGCGGACGCCATTTCCCCTAGGGATCCTGCTGGCAAATCCGTAGGTAGCCCATGGCATGATGACGACCCGGAGGGGGCTGGGATGATACCCCCTCCGTACCGTTGTTCGGTATCCGAACCGAGCGGGACTTCTTAAAATGCTTCGGCATCCATCAGTCTTCGACGCACTCTTAGCACCCTTCGGGATCACGCGGAGGTTGTGAGTCCTAGAACCCGACAACCACACCGGGATCACTCTCCGGGTGAGCCCCCCCACCACGTCAAGGTGGTGCGTCATCGAGGGGGCACCTCTTTAACCCTCGCCTCTCCTTCTATATCTCTTATTATCCCCTCTACCACCTCTTTTCTTTTTCCTTCTTTTACTTCTACTCTTATTATTATATTACTCCTTCTTTTCTCTCTATCCTCCATCTCCATCTTTCTTTCCATCTCTTTCATCCTTCTCTCTATATCTCCTCCTTCCTCTCTTCCCTTCCCTCTGTCTCTCTTCCTCCCTATATCTCCCTCTCTCTACTCTCTCCACACACGCTCGTCACTTTCGCTCTCCCTCTATCACCCTCACACACTCTCAGACCTCCTCTCTCACTTTATCCACCTGTTCACCTCACTTTTCACAGCCTCTTTCTCTCCACGTCTCACTACTCAATGCACCGGAAGCGGAAATCCCGAAATAACAAGTAATATCGATATTCATTATCGTTCACTTGTTTTTGGACCTGATAATTCGTTCGACTCGAAATCTACATTCTAATCCGTACGGTTTCAAGAGCTGGCTGTTACGCCCTTCTTTCTAACTCATCCTTCCCGAGTCTGGACGTAACAGTAGTTTTATTGAAGCAACAATATTGAATGACTATAAGAGGCAAGCTGTGGAATATTGAAGGAGCGGTAAAACTAGACCAAGATCGCTTGAAGGAGTTAAACAAAAATTTAAAAAAGTTACATCGATACGGCAATTACGACGATGGGAAAAAATCATTGAAGGTGGTAGTGGGTTGGAAAAATTAAAAAAAATTTCTAAATACACAATTAACCATTTTAATGAAGCACTTGAAAGAAAAATCATCAATCATGATATTGATATCGCTCGATGGGCTTTTCAAGCACAAGTAAAAGAAAATGCGCCAAGATTCAAAGCCTCAGAAACATGGGTAAAAAGATTCAAAAAAGCACATAATATTGTGTCTCGGAAATAACAAAATTCGTAACAAAAAAATCTGTGCTACCAAAAGCAGACTTGGAAAATAAATGCGATACATTTATTACAAATGTAAAATATTATATTAATCGATATAGAGTGGAAAATATTTATAATTCGTATCAAAGTAGATTTCAGTTAGAATTTCACTCAGGTTGTACTTTAGCCGAAAAAGATATAAAAAAGATAGAATCTATATAGTACAGTCTGTATCATCAACCACGCATAGCTATACATATAATTCAACCGACTATTTCGGCTGATGGCAGATTATTATCACCTCTCTTTATAGTATTAAAAGAAGTTACAGGAACGTTTGGTCCAAGAGTACAGGAAACATTATTTAAGGCGCCTAATATCTTTGTTATGACTTCAATATTAGGCAAATTAACATCACATTATGTAAACATTTGGTTAAAGGAAGTATTTTTTCCGAATGTCGGACCACAATCAGTACTATTATTAGATTCATGGAGTGGACATTGTCCTAACATAATTTCAGAAACTAAACCAGATTCTGCAACAGATATTGCTTTCCTAACTATTCCCGTCGTTATAACGGGAAAAATACAGCCATTAGACGTATACTGATTTTGGTTGTGGAATAATTTTATTAAATACTTTTCTGATACTGTTACGTTGTTAGATTTTGTTTTGGATCTTCATGCTAGAAATAATATCTTAAAATTACAATCATTAATGCACTATCAGATCTCGTCGCCTAGGTTTCAAAATTTATTTAAATATGCGTGGTTTCAAAGTGGATACATGCAGAATAGATTGACAGAATTTGAAACACCAGTATAATTTTGTTTTTAAAAAAAATTCTAAAGTAAAATGCGATATTTATGGCAAAACAGCAATAATAACTTGTTCTTGGTGTAGAAAATCGCTTTATATAACACATTTTTTTCCATGAACATCATCTTTGTAATGAATATATGTCATAAATGTAAGACATATACATTTATATACATAAACTAATTCTGTATTGATTTCTTTAAAAAATATGTTTTCAGTTACTGATGAATACTGATAAAGTTTTTAGCAGTTTTTCTTATCCATGCAATAAATGTTGGTATTCTTTTACTTCTGTCTAATAAAAAATTCTTATTCATATGAAACTACGTTAGTAACAATTTCAATCCCAATATATGCACAAGAGACAGTTATTTAATGTGCCACAACTAAAGAAAGAGCGCAACAATTTATAGCGCAGCGCCTATAGCACGAAGTTATCTTGTTTTCTCAAAATTGATTCATGGAATCCATATACTATTATACATGGATGGATTTTGGCTTTTGATACTCTTTAATTTTTGTTCTTACAAAATTTTTAAAATTTTGCAAAATAAGGGATGGGGGTGGTAAATTATTAAAAAATTTGATAATTCGAAATATATAAGGCTCCAATATTTACAAACACGTAAATATAAACTTGGCAATGAGAGCCATGCGCGGATGTTAATGCGTAAAATTTCTTTAGAAATTAATTCTTTCGCGAAATTTGAATCGTGCACAGGGCACATAATTTACTTGGTGTATTTTACCAAGAAATAGATTCTCATTTTTGAGAATTCTCTAACTCCCCTAAAGAGATGTAGACGAGAAAAAAATACAAGGCGAAGTCGCTGAATCGGGAATCGAACCCGAGTCTTTCGCTTGCTGGGCGATTGCTCTTACCGCTGAGCTATTCAGTTTCACACCGATATTTCTCTTGTCTATTTGTTTATAAACCTATTGATTGATAACCGAAAAAGACGATTTTAGCCAGCGTGAATTTAATAATTCGAAATATATAAATATTTACAAATACGTAACTATAAACTTGGCAATGAGAGCCATACGCAGATGTTAATGCGTAAATTTTGAAAAAAATTTGACATTTTAAAAAAATATAATGACACTAATGTAAAGAGTACAAAATACCATAAAACTTTTGTATGAAACATTTTTTCATATATCTTATATTTTCAAAGATATTCGCTAAAAACGAAATTCGTTATTCTTCGAAGGGTTGTTTCAACCCCTAAACGTTGAGATACGCTGCTAAAAAAAATATAAGTCTAATATTTTTTATGCTCTACAACATATCCGAAGGTCATTAAAATTGGTGAGGGACACTTCCAACTGTTCCCTTGTCAGTATCGCACTCTTTTATACAGAGCGGTACCGAAGAGTTTCCCCATTCCGAAAATCGAGTCAATTACTTGACGAAATCACGGATCACTTGATTTTTGTCGGCGCGATGGTGGAAGGTAAACCCTGCGCATTCTGGCTTCGACTTTCGAGACGATAACTTAGAAAGACAGCCCCGCAATTAAACATGTATCTGACCGTTACGGTCTCTGCGTCGCTTATTATTATCATTACAATACTTATATTGCCTACAGCTCGGACATCCTAACTTTTGGCCGTCCCGGTCAAACATAGAATTAAACGAATAATAGCTAATAAATTATTATCATACCTACAATAAATAAAAAGTCGTATTGTCATATAACGGAACGCCGTTATTAACGGTCTCGGGGGCCGAACGGCCGCACTCTATTTATTGAGACTTAGCGCCTATGGGCACAGTATAAGTAAGAACACTCTGTGTCGATACCTTTGATCTTTATGACAACCATCTGCCATATTGTTGATTGTGTAAGGGCGCTTTAATTTGAATAATAGAAACTGCTTGACAACTATTATTGTCCAAATATATGCGCCAAATGTTTTGACAATGCTTGAATAGATTTACCATTTATTTTATTAATTATATTTTATTTAATATCAAATATGATTAATATAATTATGATATCGTTTTATTAATATTATTAATACAAAATAAAATTATAAGAATAAATAGATAAATAGATACATTTATTCCGGGTCCAGCAGGTTTCCGGGGTGTTTTCAAGGAACACCATACCCTTTACAATCTCCTTTCTCTTATCCAAACATACAGCATTTCATATTTACACTTTACATAATTATACTCCCGAGATTCTCCCTGAATCTCTATCAAACCCCTTCCTCATCCTCCACTTTAACCCTCCCTTTTTCTTCCCCGAACTTGGCCATTGTACAGCCTTACAAACTGTTTCCCTCTCCTTCCCTCGCACCCTACCCTTTCTCTCTCAACCCTATTCCTCCTTTCCTCCCCCTTACTTTCTCCCTGTCTCTTCCTCTCCTTTCTCTTCCGAGCTCTCTTCCCTTTTCCTCTCTTCTTTCCTCTCACACTCCTGCTGTCTCCGCCCTTTCTCTCTTCTCACGCCCCTTTCTTCCTACTTCCCTTCTCTTTCTTCTCTCCTCTGGATTCCCTCTGTCCTCTCCGTCTCTTAACAATTGACTCTGTGTCCATCCTCTCTTCCTCTCAGCCATCTTCCTCTTCTCTCTTCCTTCTTCTCGACTATGATATCCCTCTCCTTTCCCTCCTCTCTTCCTTCCAAACTAATAGCACCTTCTCCTCTTTCTGATCCATTTCTCGCCTCTCCTTCCCTCTATCCCTCAATCCTTTCTTTCTTTCTCTCAGACATACTCTTCTTCTATCCTCTTGCCTCTTTCCTTTTCCTTTTCTTCCTCCTCTGTCTCCCATCTCCTCTCTTCTTCTACCCATCTCCATCTCTTCCCATCCACGCTTAGTTCCCTGCATGTCGCCATCACTCTCCTGCCTCTCGCTCTTTCTCTTCTGCCTCCCCGATCCTCCATTTCGTCCTCCTCTTCTCCAACGTCAGGTCCTCGTCTACTCCCACACCCCAGTTTCCTCTAATTTCTCCTTCCCTAGCACCTCATCCCTGTCCTTTCTCTTCTCCATTTCTGTCAGCATCATCTACGTTCCGTCCTCCTTTCTTCTTTCCTCTATCTATTCCATCCTTAACTTCTTGCCTACTTCCCTCTCTACAATCCCTTTCACAATAAACCTCCTCTCCTTCTGATCCCCTCCTTCTATTCCTCTCCATAAAACGTTTCTCTTCCTCTTCTTCCTTCTTTCCTCTTTTTCCCTTCTCGCTCTCGCTCTTCTTTCCATTCCTTACGTTCTTTCTCCTTTCTTACTCTCTCCACTCTTCCCTCCATCCTCTTCCAGATATTCTCCCACTTTTCTTTCTTCTCTTTTTCTTCCTTTTTTTTCTCTTTCTCCTCCCTCTTCTTCCCCTTGCCATTCCGCCGCTCTTCTCTCCTTTTCTTCCTTTTTTGCCTTTTCTCTCCTCTCACACTCCACCTTTCCTTCCCTGTTTTCTCTCCTCACCTCTAGCTCTCCGCAAATCTTCCTTACCACCACTAACACTTCCCCCAAGCACTCCTTCAACTCTCTCATCTCATTCCTTATCCCCCTCAGCTCCTCCATCTCTCCCTGTCCCTTTTTCCTCATTTCCTCTCTCTTTCTTCTTCTTTCACGTAACACTTGCACTTCTAACCTCACTGTTCCTCTTTTCTCTCTCAACCTGACACCGTTTATGCTTTAGCCCTTCTTCTCACCCCTATTATGATCGATATCTCCACCATCTTTCTTCCGATATCGATCTATCGGATCCATCTCTCGGTTTTGCATCTCTTTCCACCGCTTATCGCCACCTGTCGTCCGCTGCCGTTACTCCTCTCCCCTTTCCCTCCGCCATGCCGCCCTTCTGCTCCGCTCTTCCGTACCGACTTGCCTCTGCCGTCTTCTCCTTCCCCTTTTCACCTCTTGGCTCCATTCTCATTCTGACCATTTTTCCTTCTTTTCTCTTCTTCTGTCTCACTTCTCACCAAATTCATCCTATATTCCTCTACCAACTTCCTCCGTCTTCTCGCATCCACTCCTTTTCTCCTCGCTCCACCCTCCTCTCGTTCCTTCACTTCCCAATTCTTCCACGTCATCCTTCTCCATTCTCTCGTTCCAATTTTCTCGTCCTTATATTTCTTTTCCCTGCTTGACCTTTTTCTTCATTCCACTTTCACTCACAGCACTGTCCTTCCGCTCTCCCATCTGTCCTTACTTTTTATTTTCCACTTTCCCTATCCTTCTAAAAACCTCAAAAATAATCCGATTTCTTAACTCGCCCATTTTCTCCATCCGCCATCTTTATGTAATCCTATAAGAATAAACATTATATATATTAATTAAATATTAAAAGCAAAAATATATAGTTGGACACATTTAAAGTAAAAAAGACATTTTATTTACATATAGAAATATAGAAATATATTGATATATAATCGATAAATTATACATGAATAAATTGATACATTTATAAGTATAAATATAAATACTTCGAGTAGTAATATCAATATCGATGCTATTATACTTTTTGGAAGATGTTAAAATTGATAAACATTGTTACGTCCACGGGATCGATATACAGGGTGTCCCCGAATTGGCGGATCAACTCTCGTGGGTAGATAGATCGTGTTAAACTGAAGAGAAAAATCTTATATCATTTTGCTAAATTCGCAATAATTAATGAGATATAAATTAATAAAGATCGGCCAATACGTGCCAGGATAAGCGCGCGGCACGAAGAAGCCTCCTACTTGTTACTTGATACTAGGCGCGCGGCGAGACAGTAGGCGGAGCGGTCTACAAAGGACATACAAAGGACGTACAAAGGGCGTACTTAAAGAGACACGTACAGTGCGTTCTGCGTTTACGGCTTGCCGCGCGCCTAGTATCAAATAACAACTGGGAGGTTTCTTCGTGCCGCACGCTTATACTGGCACGGATTGGCCGATCTTTATTAATTTATATCTTATTAATTATTGCGAATTTAGCAAAATGATATAAGATTTTTTTCTTCGGTTTAACACGCTCTATCTACCGACGAGAGTTGATCCGCCAATTCGGGGACACCCTGTATATCGATCCCGCGGACGTAACTGACACACGCGGACCGCACTCGTAAATAAAAATACACTTTTTAATTAATAAGAACAACTTTAATAGTGAACACCAACTCTAGAAACACAAATAACAGTATCACAAATATCGATGTAAGATGCGACCGTTCAGCTTGACAGCTGTCAGAGATCTCTCAAAATGTCTGCCGTTTGACAACCGAATATCTCCCGATATCCCGAAGACGATCTTCTTTTGCCATAACGAGCGGCCGTGCAACGCGGCGCGAGAACGCTAAGCAGTGACGTAACAATATTAAGGTGAATATCTGAATATAATTTTTTGTAGATAGATAGATAAATAAATGTTTATTTAAATTGGGCCCCTTGGGGTTACAATTCTAAATTACAATCTCATCTTCGACCATTACTCTTATATCCTAAAACTTAACCTAAGTCTTAACCTAAAACTTAAAATTATCTTAAAAACTATCTTACAAAACTACTCTCAAAACCGCTTCTACCTCTCCTCCGGGACGCACCGTGGCCTCCCTCCTCCTGCCACCATGCCCCCCGAGGGTTTGCACACACACACATACACATCCTATCCAGGGCTTCCGCTTCCTTTTGCCTTCCATATCATACTCTCATGTTTCTACTCCCCCCTTCGCCCCATCATTCGAACTAACACTCTCACTCAAAACAACCTCTTTCACTCTCTCTCCTAAAACCTCTCCCTTCTCCTTCTTCTTCTCCCTTATGCCCTTCTCTTCTCTCCCTCTCTCCCCCTTTCCTCTTTATCTCTATCTCCCTCATCCACTCCTCCCCCTCTCCTTCTTTCGCCAGCACTCATCTTACATTTTCCTGCCAGCTTCCCTCTCTCTCCCTCCATGTCCGGCATGCTCCCATGTCTCCCTTGCCTCTCCACACAACTTGCATACCCTTTTCTTCTCTTCCTCCCAGTATCTACTTTCCCTTACCTCTCCCCCCAGCCTAAATCTCGCTATTCTTTTCCACCTGTTTTCCTCCCATCCCTTCTTCAAATATTCCGGTATCCCTATCCCTTTCACCTCCCCGTACCATCTGTTAAAACACGAGTTCTTTATCTTATCCCATCTCTTCCCCCTCTGTAATTTTCTTTCCCTCTCCTCTGCCCCCATACCAATCCTCCTTCTCTTCCTCTTTACTTTCTATCTCCTCTATCCTCAACCCTCTCACCTAAAAAATTCCTTCCTCTCTCTCTCCCATCCTGATCCCTCTCCTGTCCTCTTTCCCTCGACCATAATCTCTTCCAAACACCTTCTCGCTAGTTCGCTTCCTTTCCCTTCCCTTAGCCTCTTTTTGAAACCTCGTGCCCCCCTCCCCGCTGTCACCTTTAATTTTTTTCTATGTAACTCCTCTCTCACTAGATATCCCGGTGTTCTCCCATCCACTCCCAGCAGCCACTTCAAATATCTCTCCTTTGTTCTTTCCATTCCCTCCCTTTCCCCCAACCCCATATTTCATTACTGTCCACATCAGTCTGTCAAACAGCCATAACCTTCTTCCCCAGTCCCCACCAAACCTCCTCTTTCCTATCCCCCATACCTGTCCCATTACCGCCGCAGCCTTCCTAATCTTATCCCTCACCTGCGTCTCCTGCCCACCATTCCTTTGCAGCATGTATCCCAGATATTTGAATTCCTTTACCTCTTCTAGAACCCTCCCTTTCCATCTCTAGCTCATTTTGGTCATCCTATCCCTCCTTTTCTGAACCTCATTACCTTGGTTTTGGAGACGTTGAACCTTCAACCTCTTTCCATCCATGTATTCTTCCAACCTTCTTATCATGCTTTTCATTCCACCTTCCTCCTCCGCCACCAAAACCATATCATCTGCATACGCCAGCGTGTACACCTTTCCTTCCCCCAACCTTACTCCTCCCCATTTCACCTTCCCCATCACCTCCTCTATATCAGCTATCAATATATGAAAAAGGATGGGATTCAGCGGGCATCCCTGCCTCACTCCCTTTGCTGTCTAGAAACTCTTCCCTAATTCCGTCCCTACCCTTACTCTCCCCTTCGTCTCTCTCAGTACTTCCTCTATCCTCCTGACCAGGCCTTCCCTCACCCCCCCCTCTCTCTCATCGCTTTGAGGAGTACCCCCCTGACCGAGTCAAAAGCCGCCTTCAGATCCACAAACAGTGCTACCATCCTCCCTTTCTTTTCCACCTGTCTCCCTATGAAATAATTCAAGACATAGACACTGTCCATCGTCCCCATCCCCTTTCTGAAGCCCATTTAGTTCGGTGGTATTAGACCCTTCCCCTCCATCCCTTCTGCCCTCAATCCTCTAGTACCGCCATGTATATCTTGTATAAGATAGACATAAGAGTCCTCTCTTCTTGCTCTCTCTTCTAAATTCCATTTCATTCTCCTCTCCTCCCGTGTCCAGTCCTCCGTGATCCTTTCCCTCCTGACCCTCAAATTCCTTTTCTTTATCATAACCTCTCTTCTTTGCTTTTCATTCTCTAATCTTGCTCATATCATCTCTCCCCTTTTCTCTCGTTCACCTGCCATTCTCTTTACCTCCCTCGCGTTCACTTCCACTCCTATCGATCTAATAATTTCCTCTACCGCTTCCCTTCACCTCTCCTCCTTCACCTCTACACCTCTAATTATGATGTTTCTCCTCCTGTTCTCCCTCTCCTTCATCTCAATTCTTCTTTCTATCTCTCTCACCTTTCTCTCCACTCCTCTTTCCCCTCTTCCTCTCTTCCCTTCACTTTTCCCTACCCTCTTTGCTTTTCTCGAGTTCCCTAATTTTCTCTTCAAGCCGCTTTATGCACTCCCTCATTTCCTCCCTCTCCACTCTCCATCTCTCCTCTCTTTCCCTAAACTCCCTCCTCATTATCTCTATCTCCTCTCTCAATAAGCTTCTCTGCTCCCTTATCCCCTCTTTGACCTCCTTCTTGATCTCCTCTTTTATCCCTCTTAGATCCTCCCTCATCATCTCCTCCATTTCTATTCTCCACCTCCCCATCTTCTCTAACCCTCCCTCCCTATTCTCCGTCGGTAATCTTGCCGTCTTCCTACTCTTACTGAAGATTCCCTCTCCCCCTTCCTCCCTCGGATCCTCTCTCTTTCTTTTTAGAAGCTCCTCTATGTTCCCACAGCTTCCCCTCCTTTCTCTGCCATCCGTCAACTTTCCAAACTTGCTGTTCGCCATTTTATTTTCTCGCGCCATTTATCTCTCCCAGTTCCTATTTCTCAGTCTCTTCTCTATATACTATACGCTCCTCGCCCAACTGTCACTCTTCTCGCCGTCGAGTTCTATCTTTGTCTTTCCTCTTGCCTAGCCCTCTTCATCCGCCTTTCCTCTTATTTTTTCCTCACTTCTGCTCAAACCCTCTCACCCTCTTGCACACTCACTCAACTAACTCACTCTCTAACACACTTCACACACAGCTTAATCGGCAGCTCACTCTCACCACGTGTCACTATCTTACGCACCGGAAGCGGAAGCCTCTATAATTTTTTGTATTTCTGCCATAATTTATGGCAGTAGAAGTTATCTATAAAAATTAAATATAATTTTATTAATAAATGGAAAACCAACAATAATTAAGAATATATTAGATTTCTTATACCTTATATATTATCATACACAGTTGCATGATGCAGTTAACGTGCAGATTATAGTAATTAATTTATTATGCAATTTACATGCATATCAATAATTAAGTATACATATAGTTCATATCACACGCTTAAACATGATTAAACAAGCTTTTGTTAAAAGGAAATTAAATATTGGTTAAAATATAATGAAATATACGAGAATATATATAATTCTTCAAAAATTATACATTATAAAATTTATTACAAGTATGTAATTAGATAATAACATAAATATTAATTGTTAAATTATCAGACAATTATATTATGCGCAAATTTTAAACTATGTATATTATGAAACATAATATTATACATATATACATATGTATAACTATTATCATATAAATATTATGAATATTAATAAATATGAAGATTAATATTAATAAACTTTTATTTATTATGTAGAATTGTTATTTTTTATTATGTTTTCTTTGTTCTTTGAAATCTCGATTATAAAATATACGGATTCTAATATAAAGTTTAATTAAATAAATTTTCGGAAAATTATTACATGGACGAGAAAATTCTATTTTTGAAAGAATAGATGTCAAATTTTGCATTATATTAAATTGTTTAATAATAAAGAAATTTTCAAAAAATTTTGTATGTATTTTTTAAATATATTGTAGAAATAGAGAACTTGGAATAAGCAAACAGTCAAATGTAAATAGATAGATAGGTATATTTATTGATTCCCCTTGGGGTTTTCAACTCGATACAAAATTTCCTTAACCTAACTTACCGCTAAACGTATCTTAACTTAACCTAACTTGTTTTTTGAAGGGCTTGCGATCGTGGGCGACCCTTCTATGTCCCCCCCAATCGCATACCCTCCCTACACACACACACCACCCTCTTTCCGCCGGACTTCTGCTTCCTCTTGCCTTAAAAACTTTATTTTCCTTTCTCTTTCCCTTCCCCTCGATTCCATTCTCTCCTTTCATCCTACCATTCACTCTCATTCTCTCCCCCTCATTCATTCTCTCTCCTATCACTTTCCTCCCTCCCATCCCTCTCTCTCTCCACCTTCCTTATCCATTCCTCTCTCTCCCTCTCCTCTCCCAGAACCCATCTCACATTATCCTGCCAGTTCCCTTCTCCTCTCTTTCACTTCCTACAACCCTCCCATATATGCTCCCACGTCTCCTCCTGCCCTCTACATAGTCTACATTGTCTTTTCCCCTGCTCTTCGCAGTACCTACTCTCCTTCATCTCCCCCCAATCTAAATCTAGCCACCCTTTCCTATCTGTTCTCTCCCCATTCCTTCTTTAAATATTCCGGTATCCCTTAACTTTTTTATACCATCTATTAAATCTAGCCTCCTCTATCCTTCCCCTTCTTTCTTTCCTCTGCCTCTCTTTGTCGTTATCTTCTATTCCCTTATACCAGTCCTCCCCCGTCTTTTCCTTTTCCTCCATCTCCTTCATTCTTATCCCTCTATTTTTAAAAAACCCTTCGCTTTCCTCCTCTCACTTCGACCCAACCTCCCCTACTTTGCTCCTATCTCTTATCTCTTCTAGACACCTTGCTAACTCAACCCCCCTTCCTTCCCTTAACCTTTTCTCGTAGTCCCATGCTCTTCTTCTCGCTTTCACTCTTATTTTCTCCCTCTGTAGTTCTTTCTTTATCATGTATCCTGGTGTCCTGCTATCCACTCCCAGTACCCACCTTAAGTGCCTCTACTCTAGTTTCTCCATCCCCTCCCTCTCTCTCCATCTCCATATCTCTACCCCATACCCCAATACCGTCCATACCAGCCTGTCAAAGAGCCATATCCTCCTTCCTCAGTCCCTTCCAAATCTTATCTTTCCTATCCCCCATACCTGTCCCATTATTGAAGCTGCCGTCCTAACCCTTTCCCTCACCTGTGTCTCCTGTCCCCCATTTCTCTGTAGCGTATATCCTAAATATCTATATTTCTTTACCTCTTCCACTTCCTTCCCTTTCCATCTCCAGCTCCTCTTTGACATCCTTCCTCCCCTCTCTCTCCTGAACCTCATAATCTTCGTCTTCCTTATATTCACTTCTAGCCCCTTTCTATCCATATACCTCTAGCCTATCCATCATACTTCTCATTCCTTTCTCATCTTCCGTCACCAGCACTAAGTCATCCGCATACGCCAGCGTGTATATTCTCTCTCCCCCTAACACAACCCCTCCCCACTTTACTTTTCCCATTTCCTCCTCCAGATCTGCAATCAATATATTGAATAACATCGGGCTTAGCGGGCATCTTTGCTTCATTCCCCTCCCCGTCCAAAAACTCTCCCCCATTCGCTGCTCTATCCTTACCCTACTTTTTGTCTCTCCCAGTCTCCTCTATCCTCCTTATCAGTCCTTCTCTCACTCCCCGCCCTCTCATCATTTCCATTACTATCCCTCTATTTACTGAATCAAACGCTGCCGTCAAGTCCATGCATAATGCCACCATCCCTCTTCTCCCCTCCAATTGCCTCCCTATCAGATAATTCAATACATATATTTTATCCATCGTCCCCTTCCTAAATCCCGTCTGATTCGGCGGTACAATTCCTTTCCCCTCCACTTCTTCTCTCAGTTTTTCCGCCAGTATTGCCGCATACACAAGATGTATTATATAATGTTGGCATCAGTGTCACCCCCCTGTAGTCTCCCACTCCCTCCCCCTTTTTTACTATTGGTATTATCATCCCCTCCTTCCATCCCTCAGGCCACCCATCCCCTCCCCATACCCTATTACAAAACTCCTATGTCCACCTCTCTAACCTCCTTCCTCCGTACTTCCACACTTTCCCTGGTATCCCATCTATTCCCGTTGCTTTCTCATTCTTTATTCTCCCTATCACTTCTCTAAATTCTTCTAAGTCTATCTCTTCCTCCTCCTCTCCCTATACCCCCTTAGCACCCTTTCCTCAACTTCCCCCAGCAACCTCATAAAGTGTTCCCTCCACTCATCCATCTCGATATCTTCAATTACTCTCTTTCTACCTCTTTTCCTCTCTTTATTTACTAATTCCCATACTTCCCCCTCCTTAATTTCCCTTGCCCTTTTCTCCCATTTTTCATTATCTTCTTTCTTTTTCCTTTCACACAACTCCTTATACTCCCCCTTCTTTCTCTTATACCTCTCCCCCTCCCCTCCTTCCTTTCGCCAAATCTTTAACTCTTTCCTTACTGCTCTCTTCCTCTCTCTACACTCCACATCCCACCAACCTTCTTTCCCCCTATCTCTTCTTCCCCTTCCCTCCTCCATCACCTTTATTGCCTCCTTTATCTTTTTTTCGATTTCTTCCCATCCTTCATTCTTCTTGCTTCTTCGTTCTATCTCTCCCAGCTTTTCTCTGAACTTCTTTTTTCCTCCTCATCCCATACACTTCTCCAGAACCTCTCTCTCCTTTTTCTCTCCTCCCTACCTCTTCCTTCTCCTCTTATCCCATACTTCTATCGGGTGATGGTCTGAATCTCTCTTATCCCCCACCCTTACATTCCTTATCTTTTCCTCCACCTCCCCATCTCCTATTACATAATCAATCACTCTTCCCCCCTGTGAACGTGAACTCTCCTTCCTCATCTCCTGTAGTCCTCCCATTAAGGATTTCCAGCCCTCATTCCTTTAAAAATTCTATTCAGATATCTACCCTCCCTATTCTTCTTTTTATCTTTTGATCGCCTTCCCTTCTCCTCCTCCTCTTCCTCATCTGCTCTTCCTCCCTCTCCGCCGTCCTCGCATTGAAATTCCCCCCTATTAACGTTTTTGTTCCCTCTTCCTCCACTCTTACCCATCTCTCTAATTCCCTTGTCATCCTCCCTAATCTCTCCCTCACGTATACTCCTATCACCCTCCATTTTTCTTCCCTCCATTTCACCCTCCCCACCTTTATACCTTTCACTCCCCCTTCTATCTCACTTCCTTTTTCTATCCACTCTCTCCTTATACCCATCAACATATCTCCTTTAGGCCTCTCTCTCTTTCCCTCCCTCTTTGCCAATTGTACCCCCCATTTTAGCTCATTTGGTAACCTCTTTTTCATTCTCTTCCAACCCTTCTCATCTAACCACGTCTCCGATAACATCACCACATTTCACTCTCTTAACCCTTTCCAGAATTCTTCATCTTTTTTCTTTAAACCTGCCACATTCCAAAAAACCACTTTCCATCCTCTCTCTTCCCCTTCTCCCCCTTTCTCTTCCTCTCTTCCTTTCTTTTCAGCCTTGTTCCTCTCCTCACTTACCCTACTCCCTAATTTCCCCCTTGTTCTTCCCCTCTTCTCCACCCTTCCTCATCTATCAACCCTTCCTCTTCCTCATCTCATTTCCACCACTTATCCTCTATCATCGTCCTCCCGTACCCCATCCTTATCCTTCTTTCTGCCTTCTCCTTTCTTGCAATCTTTTCCATTTTCCATCTCATCCTCCTTTCCTGCCATGTCCAGTCTTCCAAAATTCTTTCTTTTCTCCCCCTCAGCCCACTCTTTTTCTTCCATATCTCCCTTCTCTGTTCCTCATCTTCCAGCCTCACTAACACCATTTCCCTATCTTTTCCCTGTCACCTCCTAGTTTTTTTACCTCCTTTACCTTCACCTCCGCCCTTATGTCCCTTAAGATCTCCTCCACCATCTCCTTTCTTTTCCCTTTCTTAATCTTCGCTCCTCTTATTATATTCTTCCTTCTCTCTTCTTTATCTTTCATCTCCATCTTCCTTTCTATCTCCTTCACCCCTCTTTCCCCTTTTTCCTTCCCCCTGTCCCCTTCTTCCCCTTTTCTAACTCTATTACCCTCTTCTCTAACCCCTTAATATAATTTTTTAATTCTTCCTTCTCCTCCTTTCACCTCTCTTCTATCCCTCTTAACTCTTTTCTCCACCCCTTCATTCCCTTTCTCATCATCCCCTCCATTTCTTCCTTTCACCTCCTCATCATCTCCTCTAACCCTCTCTCTTCTTTCTTGTCCGGAGATCTAGCCGTTTTTCTACTTTTAACAAATATCTGCTCCTCATTTCTCTCCCACTCCTCTCTTTTCCTCTTTATCCAATCCTCCATATTCCCCCGCTCCCTCTTCTCTCCTTTCCAAGCTTCCCGATTCTCCCTATACCTTCCGCCATTGATGCTTTCTTTTTCTCGCGCCTTTCTATTTTCTCCTAACGCCCCCTACGTTCACGCCTTATCCCCTTATTATCCGTCTTATCCCTCTGTCTACTCCTTCCTCTATGCCTGAGCTCTCTATGCCTCCTTCCTCTTGCCCACTTACCCTTCTTCACTATTCTATTCTCTATACCTAATTGTCACTATTTTCCTTGCCTGTTGATCCTCTCTTCCTCCCTATATCTCGCTCCCTCTGCTCTCTTCCACATTCACCCGTCACTCTCACTCTTCGTCTTTCACCCTCACACACTCTCAGCCCTCCTCTCTTACTATAACCTTTGTACACTTCACTTGAAGAAATCTCTCACTCGCCACGTATCACCATTGAACGCACCGGAAGCGGAAGTCCCAAACGGCCAAATGTATTTTCTATTTTATCATATACTCTAAAATAGCTATATAATTTTAAAGTATTTAGATTACTACTTTTTTTCTAAAAGTAGTAATTGGCATGTTTCACATGTATGCTTTATAAAACAGCGTTTTAATAAGTATCCACAAATATACGTAAATGCATTTTCTTCCGTTATTGGCATAGAGCGATATTCATAGTTATCTATTTCTAGATTAACAGAAAAAGCATTGTTATCAATAGCTGTCTGAATTTCCAACATATCTGTTTCATCAAAGTTTGTACATTTAAGTAATATTTCATCTTTATCAATGTCACAGTTTCCTGTATTAACCTGACAATAATTTATACAAAATAATTTTTTAGTAATAATTAATATTGCCAGTGATGAAATGATTCGGAAGGTTTGATATTTAAGCGACCAAACTGGCAGAAATAAGCTAAATTCATTTATTCAAAGTTAGAACAAGCTTTTTATGATGACAACGTTTCGATCTTTGGTTTAGGTTCTTTTCAAGTCTAAAACGTAAAAATCAACAATTTGCATAAGAATTGACATAATACAGTATTAAATAACTTTAATAATTATTAAGTTATGTTTGTTAACATTTATCTTACTCTAACAACAGAGCTCGCAAATGAAACGTATCTTTCAAGACGTTAAAAAATTAAAGCGTTGTAAGTTAAACGTCACACGTACACGTCAAAAAGTAGACTAAGCATATCTTCGAAAACAGTGACAAACAAAACGCGCCTGAGATCAAAGTTCTTTAAAAATAACTGAGAATGTTATTATATAAATCGGGTTTAAATTTTTAATGTCTTTTTTTTAAATTAATTGTTATCATAAAACTTAATAAAAAACATTTCTGCAATTTCTCTTTTTTTAATATGCTTTTCACAATGCAATATTGTCGGTGTTGACCAGTTAAAATTATGCATGAAATCTGTCCTATGTTTGCTAATGACCGAATGATTGCTAGCGTGCATTTTTATGTTATTTCTGTGTTCTTTTATCCTGTGTGTTTAAATGTTTTTTAGTTTGTCCGATGTACGTTGCGTCACAGTCATTGCAGTCAATTTTGTAAACAATCTCAGTCCTATCAAGTAAATTCTGTCTATCTTGTAGCGCGCGAAGTTGGTTGAGCGGGTATAACACGGCGGTGTGAAATAAAATAAGGCGGCATTACATAGATATAAAAAAAAGAAAATAATAAATGGTCGTTATACAATTTAAAAAATATAAAAGATTCTTATAAAATTTGAGTTGTGTTTATTTGCTACAAATTCAGAAGTGGGATATAAGAATCTAGTACTGCTATGTGCGTACGAGACGAATACTGCTGTGTGCATATTAGCATTGCTGTGTGCGTGCAAAAGGAAGAATTTATTGAAACAAGTATTGCTGTATGCATACAAGGAAAATCTATTGTACTAGTTGTGACAAAATGAATGCAAATGCGCTTAGTGTGATACAATTAAAAGATATTTTACGACAACATCAATTGTCTACGTCAAGATGTAAGGCTGAACTGATTGCAAGGATACATTAGGCAGATCCTTCTGGGGCCTGGATTGGGGACTGAAGTAATTCAACAGCAAATATTTGAAGATAACTCTGAGGATGGCGATCAAGAGGAGACTGTACGAGCAAGAGAGATCATTCCGGAAGGTGATAATTTTTTTCAACGAGAAATTGAATTATTATCAAGAGAACGTGAAATAATGCAAAGAGAGATCGAACTATTACGTCGGGAAAATGATTTATTACGAGCGTCACTAAGAAATAGCCCAAGAAATAGTTTGTCTACAGTTTCCCGAACTACATTGAATATCAAGAATGTCAGCAATCTTCTCAGTGAATACAATGGTTCAGGCGATGATTTTGAACGTTGGAGAGCTCAAATTAATTTACTGAGAGATACATATGAGCTTGATGAAAATGCTGCAAAAATATTGGTTGGGTCGAAATTGCATGGGAAAGCAGCCGATTGGTATTTTTCTCTAGTTGAACATTTGTCGATGAAGGTGGATAGACTTTTGGAGAAAATAAACACGATGTTTAACCAACTTTTAAACAGATTAGAAAGAAAATCGAATGTGGGAAAAAAATGAATTATTTAGCGACTACTGCCACGATAAAATGATTAAAGGAAATAAAGTTCCAATTGCAGAAGAAGAAATAGTTGATTATATAATCGAAGGAATACCATCGAAGACATTAAAAAATCAAGCGAAGATGCAATCTTTCAAAAGCATTTCAGCGAATTAATTTAAAAGATATCTTTCAAACTCATCGTAAAAATTCTAAGAACTTCAAGTCTAATACTGCTTCGAAAACAGTCTCAAAAGACAGTCCAAAATTAAATGCTAGAGGCATTATAAAATGTTATCAGTGTGGAGGCAGGCCATTACGCGAAAGACTGTTCTGCAAGAAATAAGAAAATCAAGGAATCGAGTTAAAAAAAAATTTAATTCGACTAATCGAAAGGTCGACGGACAAGTAGGACTAATTAAAGAAGATAAACAATCGGTGTCAGAGGAAAGCAAATCCGACAATTACGAACATTCCGAAGAGAACGACGAGGATGACGAATTCATTTCGTGAATGTGCACGGAGAGCATCGAGATGAATTTCAGAGAGTGACTGATTTACAGGTTCAAGGAGGCATATCATTTTCATGTATCGCTCAGATCGACACAGGATGTCCAATTACTCTGATTCAGGAAAGTTTAATAAATAATAAAAATTTGCAAATTCCAGGACCGAAATGGAGTAGATATCATGGTATTAACAATTCTAAACTAAAGGTAAAAGGAATAATTAAAGCTGATATAACGATGGATAGATATAATAAAACTATTGGTGTAGTGTCGGATAACACGATGTCTGTTACATTATTAATAGGTAGAAATGCATTAAAATCTTTTAATTATCGTTTGACTAATAATCCAGATTTTGATAAAGCAGTAAGCGAAATATTACTTATTTGGAATGAATCAGAGTACAATAATATCAATGTAAGTTGTGATATTTCGGCAAGTACTCGTAAATTATTTGAAAATATCTTTCGCGACTATTATGTAAAACCTGTTAGACCAGAAATTCCTGATGTTAAAATAGAAGCAACTTTAATTTTGAAAGATGATAAACCGGTGCAATTTGGCACTCAAAGATTAGGTTTTTCAGAAAAAGAAAAAGTTCAGTAAATTTTAGATGATTTATTGCATTTATTATATAGAAATATAATAAGAAAAAGTATTTCAGAGTATGCTTCCCCAATTACGTTAACTCGGAAAAAATCAGGAGATATTAGGATGTGCGTAAATTATCGCGCGCTAAATAAGATTCTGGTACGCGACAATTATCCATTACCCTTGATTGATGACCAGTTGGATGCATTACGGGGCAAACGATTTTATAGTTCAATGGACCTTAAAGACGGTTTTTACCATATTGCAATGGCGTCAGAATCGATAAGGTATACATCATTTGTAACTCCATTAAGTCAGTTCGAGTATTTACGAATGCCTTTCGGCCTTAAGATTGGACCACAATTGTTTCAACGGTTTGTAAATGAAGTCATGTCATAATTAATAAAAGATATGGCAATGTTGTAATTTATATAGATGATATTTTAGTTGACTGAGACATTGGAATTACATCTTGAGATTTAAAAAAAAGTTTTTACAGTTTTAATTAATAATAAACTCGAACTGAAACTGGAGAAGTGTGCTTTTTTATACTCGGAGGTGAAATATTTAGATTATAAGGTATCGAAAGAGGGAAAACAACTTACAGATAGGGGTGTTATAGCAGTACAGAATTTCCCTGAACCCAAGACAATTAAAGAAGTCCATTCTTTTGTTGGATTAGCTTCATATTTTCGAAGATTAATTAAAGATTTTTTTATTATTGCGCGACCATTATATCACCTTCTAAAAAAGAATATTACGTTTAAAATTGAAGAATGTGAACAAAACGCATTTGTAATGTTAAAAAATAAATTAGTAGAAGCGCCAATTTTAGCTGTATATAATCCAAAAGCTAATACGGAATTACACTGTGATGTATTCATGGGTTCGGAGCAATTCTGATGCAAAAGCAGAATGACAATAAAATGAATCCCGTATTTTATTTTAGTCGAAGAACTACTGAAGCTGAAACACGATATTGTTACATCAAGCGGGGTCGCGGCTCCAGAGAGTGCTCGGACCTTTCACCTCAGTCGCTTATTTCAGAAGCTAAACTTCTGGGGATTCCCCGCGACTAAGGCTATCCGAACGATGAATGTTTCACCTCTTGAAGGCGATGTATTAGGAGGTGTGATGGTGCGATGCGTTGTGTTTTTTTTTATTGTCGGCGGTGGTGTTACCAGATGCCGTATATGTAGTGATACGGCAGTGGCGAAAACGGCGATTAACGATTAAGAGAAGTCTTGCAATGTGAATCTCTCAAGAATAGTTTCACTAACGAATACTTTAATCGGGTCCGCTAACGAATAGTAGGAGATATTTCTATTTCTAAACCTCTGAGGAAGTCGGCGTAGGCGTTGACACACAGTTTGCAGTCGAATGGGAAAAACTCCGCTAGGTTACGGAGACAGGCCATGCAATATACACCAGTATAGCGCGTGCTGTCGATGGCGAGGTGTACGTTAAAGTATGCGTAAGAGTCCCTCTCGATATTATCTGAATTCACGAAGCAAGACGCGCAATACGGAGTAAGTTCTGATTTATGAGCAAATCCTGAGATGTAGGTGCAATGAACGTTCTCTAATCGGTGCGTTTCGACGGCTGGAGGGGAGGGGTGGCCCTCCTGAGCGGGGCGCAGTCGTCCGTAACACATGTAGATGTGTTGTTAATAGGTTATAGTTAGTTATTATTATTATTCGTATAAAACGTTATTGTTAGTCGCAGTCGAGGACAGGGGAAGGGGTAGCTAGGACTACGAATAATCAAATAATGAAAAGTAGGTTTTTCGTATTTATTTATCAGGTTTAAATGCTGGTTGTTTACAATTTGTCGGATAGAACAAGCGCGCGTTATATATTATTTGAAACGAATATTATTTTGAAGCCAAATATTCTTTTCGGGAAGACCTGGTCGAGATCGAGATTGGTCAACGCAAAACACAGCAAAAAAAAAAGGTCAATCGTAAAACGAACTCAGCAACGCGAAGGAAAAATACTATTTTGAAAGGGTTCGGTCAGGAGTGAGCTGGCCCAAGTGAAACGCAGAAAGCAAAAAAAAGGGTCGGTCGTAAAAGGTATCTCTCGTCGGCACGAGAAAATGTGCACGTTTCCAAGTTTTCGTGTTTTACGTAGTTCTATTACAGGATATTGTTACGTTTCGTTCCGTGTAATATTAATCTAATATTATTGGCTGTTCCGCGGAACCCCAATGCTCGGGGGTGGAATACATAGTTCAAGTATAAAATCTCGTCGCGTATCTGGAGGTAACGCGTCCTCCTTGGGTCTCCCGGCACGTAATTCGGAGGCGGCAGAGGGGGGAACAGTCGCTGCGTGTCTAACAGTGTTAGCTTGCACGGCCACCGAAAATATCCTATGGATTTTATGCGGATGTCTTTCCTCAGAGGTTTGGCCTCCTTCGCTCGAAAGGCGGTGTTGAAGTACGCCTCGTACTCTGAGTCGAAATAGAGGCGTTCTGTCCCGAGGAACTCGCTATCCGCTTCAAACGCCGCGCGTGATATTTGTGTCCGCCTCTTCTTATTTTTGGCATCTACGAAAAAGATCGAATTAATTTCGCGTACTTATTGGGTTCGACCATTGGTTTTGAGATAGGGAGGGGGCATGTGCAGAATCTTAGCACGATGCTATCGGGAGTAGGTGTAAACTTTGGTCTTAGAATAGAAGTGTTGTATGTGCAGAATATTAGCACGATGTTAGCAGGATAGGAATAGTAATGAGCGTGCAATCGTCCGCACCGCTGTGTTGTTGGTCTTTGTTAATGGTCGAAACCAGGTTTTATCGGGGAATCGGAGTAGCACTTAATATGACGCCGAACGTAGATGCGAACTGGCTTTAGGTACGTTTCAGTTATTAGTACATAATGAAATTTCATAAATATATGTATATTTTTAGCTACACTTACATTGAATGGTTTACAGAGGTAACGCGTGAATAAAATCTGAGAGCTATCGGCGCGGAGAGTTGGTGTTGAGTGTACAGATGCAGTATAATGAAATAATAGTATGGAGTACGCTCGTGTGAGGTAGAATAGTGTTGAGGTGGAACTGTGTGAAATAGGATCGCGTACTGAAATAGAAACGAATATGGATATGGAAAAATGTGTTGGAGTGGAATAGTATTTGGAAATGGAATCGCAAGAATGAGGAGCACTTCTAGAGAAAGAAGTGCATCGCTCAAAGTCTTGAGTTAATGTGTCGAATTTCGAGACTGTTCCGTTCTTTAGTTTGTGCGGGTCAAGGTTGAAGAGTGGGGTGGATGCGTAGAAAGGGTTATCTAAGGGTTCGGAATAGCGGGGGAGTCTCATGGTGGGAAGGCGGCTATTTACGATTAGCGTTTTTGAACTATCGGCTAGAGTCGGTAACAAATATAATAAATAACTTATATAATGAGTAACTTATCGGCTAAGATGTAGTCGGTAACTTATTACTTAGACTTAGATTATAGGTTTGGTGTTTTCTTAAAGCTAATGAAAAAATTTTTGGTGCTGGGACGTAACAATATGATAGTTTTGAGTTGGAAACTTTAGTTATTGTGCATATTTACGTAGATTTCGCATTTATTTACAAGACATACCTTTTGTAATTATTTCTTTTGTAGTTATAGCTTTATTAATACGAAGCTTTGTTTTAAAGTGACTAGGCCAAATACATGTAAACGTATCTGCGTTGTACCATGTAGCAGGTATTAGCTGCAGACCATCATTAAATTCCGCAATGATATATTTTTCGTTATCCATTTCTGTGTTGCGCAAAATAAACGAAGATCATGTAGAAATTATGTATACATATTTTATTATAAAAATATGTATATTATGTTACGCACAAAATTATATTTCATGACATGGTGATTTATATAAATCTTTTACATATTTCAATTTTGTACCAATAACACAAATTTCTTTATTTTTTGTGTAACATTTATAATCAGAATATATTTACCGTTTTATAATAAGCAGCAATTATTAGAAAAATTTTTACAATTAATAGTAAATTTTTCGTTTAATATTTTGAGATACTACAATTCAACATCAACGTTATCAAGTATTGGACCGTTCTTGTGTAAATTTGTACATGAATATATCTTATTATTATTATTATTATTATTATTATATTCTACAAATAAGAAATTACAATTTTCAATTTCATTATACCTTTTAATCAACTGTTGCAATGGCTTTTCATTTTTCCGTAACTGTCTTTTTATAAATGTCATAAAATTTTCGAAATTGAACGCACTAAAATTATCGAGTGGACCATACAGTCTTACATCAGAACATATACGTAAAAGATTATGCACATTATGCGATATGTACTGTTTATCGTATAATATTTCAATCGACTCACAAAATAATGAAGCAAAGCTTCAGCAAAATTTTTAATTCTTCTTGACATAAATTTCGACGTGTAAGAATTGTTACAGCTACATGTAATGTGAGAAAATGAGTATATATTTTTTCTTGTAATATATTTCTTAATACAACAGGATTGATTATAATAGAAAATTTCTAAATTCTGCTGCTTTCCACTGCTTAACGTCTCTTATTGATCTAGGTCTTCTAACAAAATCAACCGGTGTAGTATTTCTAAGTAAAATCTGTAAATGTGATATTTTATTAATAACTCTTGCATTTAAACATATAGAAGTTGGACCTTTCGTCCACAGTAGTATCATTTTATCATAACTCCTAAACAGATCAAATGCATATAATCTAACGGAGTGTTAGTTATAGGTAAAAAATTGAGAACATTATGTAGAATAGAAACACTAATTTGAAAATCTTTATAGGTATTAATCGCAAATAACTCATCTGTTCTTAAAGTATTGTTTTCTTTTTACATGGAAAGCAGAGTCTATTATTTATATATTTGCCCTTGATTAAACCACTGTTAAACCCGGTATGACTTTTTATAGATAATGTAAAAGATTTGACAGGTGCATCGCTTTATTAAAGCAAATAATGAGACTTTAATAATGTCTTCGTTATAAATATAACCATTAATAATTAAGTCGTTAACTTAAAGGTGCAAAAAAAGAAAAAAAACATTAGCATTATTAAGTTTCTGATATCCAAAGTATGCACCAACAAGATACTGTCACATTTACAGTTAATGTGTGATGCCGTTCCCACGAATGGGAAAGGCCCGTGCTACCTCGCCCTTTAAGGCATACGCCACATTTTTACATCCACTGTCTATCGGAACCGCCCCGAGACGGGCGATGGAAAAATCCAGTAGCGCCTGCTGGTTCGTGTGTGACTGTCACATTTACAGTTAATGTGTGAGCCGTTCCCACGAGTGGGAAAGGCCCGTGCTACCTCGCCCTTTCAGGCATACGCCACATTTTTACATCCACTGTCTATCGGAACCGCCCCGAGACGGGCGATGGAAAAATCCAGTAGCGCCTGCTGGTTCGTGTGTGCAGGATGGACAGTTTGGCCACGACGAATAAGCCCATCCTTCCTTCCTTAGGGTGACATAAACTCCGCCGGCTGGCATTCGCCACTATCCGACTCCTTCACCCCGCTATCTTATCCGTCGTGCCCACGGGGACCACGGGGAGGCCTGTCCATTTGCATCCCGACCTGGATGAACGCTTCTGACCCTGTCGGGCGAAGGGAATAGTGGGATAGGTGGGCGTAATAAGGTAAATGGAGTCCTACCTAATTTTATCTAACGCGACGCGAACGCTGCTCGAGAGCGTGGTTGTCCCGAGAAGATTACGGGCTCACACCCCCATACCCGAAGGCTCCGACCTCTTCGGTTGAACAACGCGCCTACCTAATATTTAATCTACGTTTCGTATCCCTTCAGCCAGAGGGATTCTCGGCAAAAATCGGTGAATACGGAAAGGGCCTCTGGGTTTGACACGAAGAAGCGTGCCACATCCGGCCACTGCCATTCACCTTCCGGTACGACGCTTCGCAGTATCTCTCTCTGCGCGTCAAAGAGGGGACATTCCAGCAAGAAGTGCTGGACTGAATCAATTCCGCCTCCGCAAATGTCACATTTACAGTATATTTTGAAAGAGCATCCGCATTAGTATTTTGTTTCCCTTCTTTATGTAGAACTTCGTAATCGTATTCTTCCAGTTTTAATCGCCAACGCATTAAACGAGATGACGGATCTTTAACATTAAAAAAGCCAAACTAATGGTATATGGTCAGTAATTATTTTAAATTTTTTAACATATAAGTATGGTCGAAAATGCTTTGTTACCCATACGATGGCTAAGAGTTCTTTTTCCGTAGTGTCGTAATTACGTTCTGCTTTATTGAGCGTTCTAGAAGCATAGACGGTTGGAAGATCATTTCCTATCTTTCCTTGTGATAAAATTGCACCGATTCCTTCATCACTAGCATCCGTAGTTAATATAAATTCTTTATTAAGATCTGGATATTGCAAAATAGGCTCACTTGACAATAATTGTTTAATTTTTTCAAAATTTATTTGCTATCGCATTTCCCATTTAAATGGTATATTTTTCTTAAGAAGTGACGTAAATGGATGAGTAAGCGAGCTAAAATTTTTGATAAAACGTCGATAATAAGAGAATTGTCTAAGTTCTTTATGATTTCTTGGAACGGGATATTGTTTTACTGCTTGCACCTTTTCTGGATTAGGTTTTACCCCTTTGTCTGAAATTATATGGCCTAAATAAATCAATTCCTTTTTGAAAAATTCGCATTTATCTGGTTGCAAGCTAAGACCGGCTTCTCTTAATCGTTCAAAAAGTTGATTAAGTGTTTATGTTCTTCTAAAGATTTCGCATAAATGACGATATCGTCTAAATTGTTATAGCCCCAGAAAAGGCTATATATTTAATTAATGAATATATATATATATATACATATAATTATAAAGATGCAGGAATGCATCGCGACCGAAGCGATAATCGCGCGAGTCGCTGACGCAGCGAGCCACGCGCACCCGAGACCGAGCGCGAACGCGAGACCGGAAAGCGCTCTCGGAGACGCACCGGAAAAATGTCGCCGAATTGCAAAAAGTACAAGCGAGGAAATTTGATTTTGAACTTCCTCGCCTGCACTAAAACGCGAATTCAGCAACATAACCATATTTGGTCATGTTGCTAAGGGACCCTCTCCGAAAAACCATGCAGTTCGGAGAAAAGAACAGCACCCGCCGCGATGAAGCGACGGGCAGTCGTAAAAGAGATTCTAACGAGTAATAATCGTCACGAGCAGCTGTTGACCAGATTCAACAGAGTCATACGCGAATAACTAAGAGATATACGCGCGTCGGAGATAAGTCATCGCGTATCAGACTACCTGTGCGACAGAGCATACGAGAGATACCGCTCTCTCACTTTAACCGATAATAAACGCGAGTGACATAACGTTCGCTGGGAGCAGTGACTTAATATCATACCAGAGAAATATCACACTATAGACAATAAAAATGTTATTTATTATATATAAATAAAGAGGATACACGATATTGCAAAGGAAAAGAGATTAAAATAAAAAGAGGCCACTGCCCGCCGTATCCCCGGCCTTCCCTGAACGAATCCTGAAAAAACTCTGTGCCCCCTCACGGAGGCACAACAAAATAAACAAAACAAACATTTCCTTGTAAACCTGCTAAAACATTATCCATTAAACGTTGGAATGTTGCAGGGGCATTCTTTAATCCAAAGGGCATCTTTTTATATTCAAAATGACCGTTAGGTGTGCTAAAAGCTGTTTTTATTGAATCTTGCGGACTCATCGGAATTTGGTGAAAATCCGACGCTAAATCGAAACACGAAAAATATCTTTTCCCAATTGATCTAAAATGTCTGTTATATTAGGCAAAGAATAAGCATCGCCGATAGTTTTATCATTTAATTTACGAAAATCTATCACTAATCTCCATATTTTGTTACCATTAGCATCCGCTTTCTTAGGTACCAACCATAATGGTGAATTAAATGATGAAAGAGACGGTTGAATAATATCTTGTTCAAGTAATTTGTTAATTTGTTGTTTAATCTCTTCCTTGTGGATAGGTGGGTATCTATATTGTTTAACGGCTATAGGAGCGTTATCCGTAGTAGGGATAGAATGTGCGATTCGATTTGTTCCTTTTAATTTATCTCCCGGTAAATGAAATATGTCGTTATAATTTTCTATCGTAGGTAATATAGAAAGTTGTTCTTCATTTAGGTGATTTAATTTTAGATTTTCCTTCAATAGTATTAATCTATCTGTTAGATTATTTGAGATCACCAAATTAATTACGCACGCAGGGCTGTCCCTCGGGCTCGTGTTGATTAACACTGGCTCTACGTGAATTATGGGTGTCTCGATATTCAATTCTTTTTCTGTCGTGTTAATTACATATGTATGTATATTACCGTTAATTACTTTTACGATGCTATTTATAAGAAATACGCCGTTTGATATTTCTTGTCGATTTATTAATCCGTCATTAATATTATTTTTTTTTAGCTTTAATTATACATGGGCATATGCTTCTAGTCGATAATGTTGACATATTACTATATTCTAATAAATATACTTTATTATTTCATATAGTAACCGTTTGTTTTTCAAAGTCTATTTTTGCATTTTCAAGACGTAAAAAGGTTGATCCGATAATTCCTTGTTCTGTCAATGGAAATTTACTCGGTACTACGTGAAATTCATGATTGCCGTTTTCTGAATTTAGATGTACAGTTCCGAGAATTTGTTGTTTTTCTTTCGTTATGCCCTGTATTTCGACTTTTCTATCTTGATATACTAATGTGTCTCGGAGCAAGGCATTCGCTTTAATAATGTTTATGTCAGCACCCGTATCTAATAAGAATTTGTCCGTTAGATTTCTGAGCTCGCCGAAAGGGATTGAGATGACGCTTCGGGAATTTGTTCGGATTGTGTATGTTCGAGCTCTGTTTTGATCAGGTGGATCGGATTTGCACGGCTCAATGACCCTAGCGTTGCACGCCTGTCGCTTGGCCTTGATAGTTTAAATTATTGTTAGGTTGATTATTACTATTATTATATTATGGCGATAATTATTTGAATTACCTGAACTATACCGATTATCGTTATTTTGCTCGTTATTTATTTGGTGTCTATTGGTTTGTACATTAAATCTATTTCCAGAATTATTGTCGAAATTTTGCACAGGATTAAATTCACGTCTATTATAATTATATTGAAAATTTGGATTTGAATTTCCGTTTTGGTTCTGTGTATGAAAAATTTTTCTCCTGCATTCATTTTTAGAATGCCCAATTTTTTTACAATAATTACAAGTTATAGTTTGAACATTAGATTTATTAACTTTAAATCTTTCTGCGTGATATTGTGATTTTCGTATGAATCTAACTGCACTTTCTATTGCTTCTTCTAATGTATTAAATTTCTGTGCTAAGAGATGTTGTCCGATATGTTTGTGTAATCCGCAGAAAAAGTTATCTATTAATTTATTAATAGCAAAAACTCTTAATCCTGTTCTTGCTGCTGGATCAGGATAATTAGAAATTGCAATAATCATTTCAGAATTTAATTTCCTTACTTTGGTAATATAATTTTCAATGGATTCATCTCTATTTTGCCTGAGATTATTTATTTCGAGTTCCCAATGATCAAAAGTTTTGCTATTGCTGAATTCTTTTTCCAACGCGCTACATAATTCGTCGAGATTCGTTATCGTATATAAGGATCTAACTAGTACGGCTTTGCCTGTTAATTTTGTTTGAAGGATTGCTCTGAAAAAGAAGGTTCTTTCGACCAGTTCGACTAATTCGAGAATTTCTTTACAGTCGGATATAAATTGATATGTTGGGATATTTTTGCCGTTAAAAACTGGTAAAAGTGTTAAATTATTCCGAACAGAAAAATAACTATTATTTGACGAAACAGAGGATCTACGACTGTGGCTCGTCTCGTCTTGATTTTGCGTAAAATCTGCCGCTTGATCGTTTATGATTATCGATTTTACCTTAATGTAAATTTAAATTCTAAGCTGCTGTGTTTCTTAAACTACTATTTTCTAAACTACCTTCTTCGGAACTATCTGTATTATAATGCGTTTTAGGATTTCTTGTAGTTCATTAGCTTACAGTAATACGGCGTATAAAATCATTGCTGGGGACTGAGGAATGTTTGATGCTGCTCCAAGATGCTGTTGACTCGAAGTCCGATGAAGTAGCCCTTTTACGTGTCGGCTATCCACGGAGTTTCGTTGTCGTTCTCTCGGAAAGGTTCCGGGATGCTTCGTCTTCTTCTTTGCTCGTTGTATTGTATTTCCGCAGCGTCTGCCTGACCTTATACCTTGTATATTAAGCAGTTATTTGCCAAGGTTTTATTGGTGAGTGATTACGAAATTATTGCACCTATTGCTGCACTTGTTAAACAGGAACAGTTAGCGTTAGTCTTCGGTCTTCTACCTCAATGTTGCGCTGTACGGCTTGTAAGGTTTTCTTGAATTCAGACTTCTCCGCTCGTATTCTTCTTTCGTGCTTTATTTCGATTTCATACTTTATGTAAATAACGAAGTGAAAATGTTGGTAACGATTTGTCTTCTGGATAACTGGGTACCGCTGCCACCAATTGTTACGTGCTGAACGTGTAATGAATAAAAAGGTATAGTTATCTAGTTACAAGACTTTATTTTGGCGCAATGCTACAAGTCGAAGGTGTTTTCTCAGAGAGAGACGACTTAGAACTGACTACTTTTATATCGCTGGACCTTCATTCTCGGAGGTCCCCACATGCAGATAAAGTCGTGTGGCATCTCAAAGTGATGCGCTTATCGCTTAACCGAAAGAGATATCTCGCGAAAAAATATTAAGAGTGTCCTGTGGCTTATGCACATCTAGCGTGAGAAACTGCTGTCTCTTAACAAGATATCTATTCGTGAAATATTTGCGTGGGAAAGTTGCGGTACGTAACACTTTCCATATGAAAAGAAAACAATACTTTAAGAACAGATGAGTTATTTGCGATTAATGCCTATAAAGATTTTCAAATTAGTGTTTCTATTCTACATAATGTTCTCAATTTTTTACCTATAACTAACACTCCGTTAGATTATATGCATTTGATCTGTTTAGGAGTTATGATAAAATGATACTACTGTGGACGAAAGGTCCAACTTCTATATGTTTAAACGCAAGAGTTATTAATAAAATATCACATTTACAGATTTTATTTAGAAATACTACACCGGTTGATTTTGTTAGAAGACCTAGATCAATAAGAGACGTTAAGCAGTGGAAAGCAGCAGAATTTAGAAATTTTCTATTATAATCAGTCCTGTTGTATTAAGAAATATATATTACAAGAAAAAATATATACTCATTTTCTCACATTACATGTAGCTGTAACAATTCTTACACGTCGAAATTTATGTCAAGAAAAATTAAAAATTTTGCTGAAGCTTTGCTTCATTATTTTGTTAAGTCGATTGAAATATTATACGATAAACATAAATACATATCGCATAATGTGCATAATCTTTTACGTATATGTTCTGATGTAAGACTGTATTGTCCACTCGATAATTTTTGTGCGTTCAGTTTCGAAAATTTTATGACATTTATAAAAAGACAGTTACGGAAAAATGAAAAGCCATTGCAACAGTTGATTAAAAGGTATAATGAAATTGAAAATTGTAATTTTAATTATTTGTAGAACATGATAATAATAATAATAAGATATATTCATGTACAAATTTACACAAGAATGGCCCAATACTTGATAACGTTGATGTTGAATCGTAGTATCTCAGAATATCAAATGGAAAATTTACTAATAATTGTAAAAATTCTTCTAATAATTGCTGCTTATTATGAAATGGTAATAATATTCTGATTATATAAATGTTACACAAAAAATAAAGAAATTTGTGTTATTGGTACAAAATTGAAATATGTAAGATTTATATAAATCACCACGTCATGAAATATAATTTTGTGCGTAACATAATATACATATTTTTATAATAAAATATGTATACATAATTTCTACATGATCTTCGTTCATTTTGCGCAACACAGAAATGGATAACGAAAAATATATCATTGCGGAATTTAATGATAGTTTGCAGCTAATACCTGCTACATGGTACAACGCAGATACGTTTACATGTATTTGGCCTTGTCACTTTAAAACAAAGTTTCGTATTAATAAAGCTATAACGGCAAGAGAGATACTATGAGAAAAGTCAGATTGAAAGGAGTTACCAGTAAAAATTTTTGGCATTGCGAGTAAGTGAATAATATAAAACATAAATTTGTATATATTATTAGTTACATGTAATATTGCATATATTATTAATAATTTTTATAACTTCTTTTACACTTTTATTTTATATTATTCAGATACTTACGAAGAAGGTATACAAAAATTAATTTTGGCAGAAGATACATCAAATAATGATACAGGTCTCGCTTCAAATGAATTACAAGAACGAGAAAAAAAGAAGACGTATAAGAATTAAAAAAAATATTTATCTTTCTCTTCTGAAAAAAGATGTAGATTTCTTTAAAGAAAAATAGTGTTACGCAAGAAAAAATTCTGCCAGCTCTTCCACAGAAACAAAATTTTGTGTTGTATGACAAAGAGTTACAGAGTACATCTAAACATATTGGAAGAAATATATTAGACGAAAACATATTGTTTAATGTAGAAGCAAAAACGATGAGCATTAGCTACAATTTATTAACGTTATATGATATTTGTAAAAAAAATACTAATACTTAGTTTCTTTTCAGATATTAATAATAACAACAAAATTGTTACAGATAGTACATCTTTTATAAAAATAAAATTCTGCTTTACGTGTAGAAAATGAAAATCTATGTTTTTATGGTAAGTTTAAAAAATACTAATATTTTTATATATTTTTTATAAATAAAGAAGTATGCAAAAATATATTTGTTGCATAATATAGAAAACACAGGAATTATATTCATATTCTATAAACTAAATAATATTAATTTATTTTAGAATTTAAGGAACTAATCTTAGGAAAGTTAAATAGAATATTATTTAAATTGGACGATTGAAAATAAATTCGAATCTACTATGCATTGTGTGCAATAAACATATAAAAATTGCGCTTTACAAAATGTATTCAAAATATTCAATTGGTGGTCGAAGCATTATTATAAAGGTTTGATCAATCCATATTTATAATAAACTATTGTCAAAATACATATGCGTATATCTTTTTTTTATCCTCTCCTTATAGCAAGTATTATATACCTTATCCTTGTATACATCTGTGTGGTGAATATTATATTACAGTACGTGATGCATTTTTCTGTTAGTTTGCATTTTTAACAGACAATAGATGTGGAATATTTAACATCTTTAAACAAGTAGTCGATCAATGACAGCTGATTACGAACCGATCATAGTTCGTTTTAATGTTGATCGAGGTTTGTTTGATGTTGATCGACGTTCGTTTGATATATGATAGTGGTTCAAACATGGTTGAATCGATGTTTCAATCGATGTTGATCAATGTTCGATACAATGTCTGTTTAATGTTTATTTGATTGTGTCGTGATTCAATAATCGTTTTATTATAATTATCTGTATGAATACTGTGTAGAGCGACAGTTATCTTTTTTATTACTGATTTTTATTATTTCTTTCTTCGCCTATTCTTTATAAAATGTATTCTGTGTATAGTTGGATCTACATTCATTCTGCTAAAGATGTTGAAAAATGCTGATTTAGATGAAACGTAATACTCGAGTTAGAAGAAGAACGGAGATGTGAGATTAAAATATATATTTGGGAGGAGTGTGTATCATAGGAGAGTTTGCGATCATCCTTGTGACATTCTTGTTATATCTGATAAAGAAAACTTTGCGCTCATGGATGACTTGATGAACATTTCGTCCGATTCGTCTGAATCGGATATAGAATCCTTATCAAATAATGCCATGTAATTTTTGCCCGTTTTGTACGAAAGATTAATGTATGAAATAAAACTATTAGTGGTGATCTATGAAGGAACGTGTATAACCATCCTTAATACGATCTTGTTATAGCTGATAAAGAAAATTTCGCGTTATGACTGTTGCACAAACTAAGATCTGTGTCTGAAAAATAAACTATTATTTTGCATGTGTGGTGATAAATATTTGAACTTATTATTTTTATAGACATTTCTTATGACTGTTTTTGTCAAAGACAGAAGAACAATATTACTTACAATGGGGCCTTTCATAAGAAAACTCGAAAAACATGTGAAGGAGACATGTAATCACTCTTGTTCGAGACGATGACAGTGAAACGAAGACTTTTTCACGAATATCGATACCAAAATTTATTCACGATCGAGAAGTAGGCATGCAAAATGTAGATGTGCAACATTTCACCCGCCAAGCTGAAGCTGTTGACTGTGTATGATTGCGATTATACAGAATGACCGGTCGATTTACAAAGAAAAATTTTCCGTCAAATTTGTAATAATTATAAATCACCTCTCGAGTATCCTAACAATGAACTTTATTCCAATGAACGCAGTTTTACTCGATTTGTGGATTCAGAAGATTGTTGGATAGATCAGTGTATCATACGGATGAAATATACAAAGCGAATAAGGGAATACGGATGTGGAACCAGTAGACGTTATCAATGTACAGAATTCAATTATGGTTGGGTAGCTGAATGTATCCGCGCTACATATCTGCCGTGTGTGTATATATGTATCCCAACACGTATAAACAATAAGTGTTTAGAATTTATACTTTCGATGGCTTTTTACCATAATATTGAGACTGATTTTCCTGTCATTCATTGCATAATTCACCAAGAAGCATTATGTGAGAAAGTTGTAAAACTACGTACCGCAATGAAAATTGTAACAAAAATTGTTAATACAATTAAAGGCGGTCACAAATTTCTTTCTCATCGTAAGTTTCAACACTTTCTCGAAGAGCATAATGCAACTTATACAGATATACCTCTGTATTGTGAAGTTGGGTGGCTTAGCGCAGAAAAATGTTTAGAAAAATTCTTTGCAATAAGAAAAGAAATCTTCCTTTTCTTACAAGAAGAATTTCCTGCAAAATTTGATGAACTTAAATTTTTTCCGAAGATTTAGATCCTCTTTGTGAACTTGCTTTTATAACTGACATGACAAATCATTTAAATATTTTAAATTTGAAGCTGCAAAAGACCAATCAAATAATTTCGCAATTAGTTATGTCGATTTTTTTCGCAAAAAGCTGCAATTATTTAAAAATCATTTAGAAAATAATATTTTTCATTTTTTTCCATATCGAATTCTATCTATCACTTTTAAAGACATTTTATCTTAATTTTCATTCGCAGTAAATTTATCTCTATCAACAATGTAAGCGTTATATCTTTTCTTCTCCAGACAATCAGATTACTATTAATGCCGCCTATTTAATATCGTTTAAGCGTCCGAAACCTGTCCTCGCGTGAAATTATAGTCAAAGGAAGGTTCTATTAACTGATATTGTAACCCTAACATTATTGTAGATCCACATTCTCGTGTACACCCGCGTGACAGTGTGTTCCCCAGTGGTTCCTGTAACACATAATAATTTAGTGAAGTGAGTACGTTGTCGTTATTATTAAGATATATTCGTGTGATCATTAATCATATTGTTTACGTGTAATTTACTCGAAATATACATACCTGTGTCAGTTCGCGGCCCCTGTCCATTCCGGGCGTCAGTCATCTTTTCGGTGTGAATTTTTCTCGCCGTTAATCTCTCGTGTCCACACCTGTAAATATAGAGACAAGCTTTCTATTCTAATTTTAATACTGAAATTATCGGGCAAATTAGTGCTACTTATCTGACGAGGTCATCCTTCCTTCACGCCTACATCGGGCTCTCTCTTTCATCCTGCGGCGACGCGCGCCTCTCCCAGGGTGTTCCGGTTATCCTGCGTCGGTGCGCGCCTCCTCCAGGGCGTTCTTGTATTCCTTATAGCTTCTTCTATTTTTTTTTCTTTTCTTTTTCCTTATCCGCTCACCAGTGGCAAGGTCCGCGACGTCCGCCTTGACATACCCAGAGCCTCAGATATCTGTAACTTATAATTGAAGAGATTAATATTTTATTCGGACGTCTTCATAGGGAGTGTCATTAGACAGAGAGCGATAACCATCCTTACCTACACCGTAGGGCGCCTCTTCCAGGGCGATCTATATTTTTCCTACGTAGTGCGCCTCTTTCAGGGCGACTCTACGTCCCTTCTAGCAGTGCGCCTCTTATAGGGCTCTGCCTTCATCCCTCGTAGTGCACCTCCTTCAGGGCCGGACTACCTCTATCTATGTCGCACGCCTCTCTCAGGGCGAACGACTCTCATCTCCGAGGAGCGCCTCTTTCAGGGCATTCCGCCTCCTAGCGTGCAGCGCGCCTCTCTCAGGGCGATCTGCCTCCTCTCAGTCCACGAACCGCGCCTCTCTCAGAGCGTCTCTCACAATTCCTCCGATCGCTCTTCTTGGTCTGAAATATAAAATAAATATTAAATTAAAGTAAACTCATTAAGGCTTACCCTGTCCCCGCAACCCGTCAGATAAGGTCAACTCGTTTAGCAATTTACGTTAACGCGTATATGTTTTTTTTTTCTTCTTTCTTTTTCCTTTTTCATCACTGGCGTTACTATTTCTAATCCCTGTCTATATCCCTCCGCGTATTCAACCATGGCGTTGATTATAATTTCGTTTACCTCCTTAGCTGCGTCATGGGTCGGTCACGTCGAGCAGGGCGTGCTCATCAATTGAAGCGCCTCATCCGGTCACTATACCAAGGCGGCTCCTATCTAACGGTCCGAACGGCTGCGTCTCTACCAGATAGTCAGAACCCAGCATCCGTCGGGTACTTCACATACCCTCCACCGGGAAACCATACAGCGGAGTCGTCAGCTCCTGACCCGTTCCACGACGCTGTCACTCCACCGGCATCCAATAGCGGGGCCGTCGCTTCCTCACATAGGCCCTTACCGCCTATCGAATACCGTCCGTGGCCCGTGCCCCCGCCGTTGATAGACTTCGGGATTACGCAACCGAGGATCATTTCTTCCCAGCCTTTCTTCGGGCAAGTATGCATCCTGCCGGCCGCTGAAGCACCTATCAGTTCGCCTCCCGATACTCGTCCGTGATTTAGTTGTCTAATCGTCTTGTAACATATAATAAAATATAACTGTACGTATATGTTTAGTATAAAATAATGATAAATATATAAAAATTAGTATACGTAAACAATCTGTACTCATTGTCTACTCACTTCACATCCTCCCCATTATCCATTACGTCCCGACCGCTAGCTTCCGGTGCACCGCTACGCTGATCGTGACAGGTTTACCGCTCGGCCACCGCGATCCGCGTACACCAACCACCGCAACCGCACCTCGCTCGCGATCCAGGACGTAACAATATATATATATATCTCATTCTTTTAAATAACTCACAGTTCAGACTATTGACTCTTATAAAATTACAAATTGACTCACATTCTGGTACTATTCTCAAGAATTATAAAGTTAAAATACTACATCAAGAAATTTGCAAATTTAGAATGAAATTAAATAATCGATCTACCAATGTAAGAGAATTAACTACTCGTTATACTTAATTTAATAATAAAAATAACGGAGCATCCCTTGTTTAATCTCTTTTTCCTTTTTTCCATCGGAGACAGTGATTTTGAAACAATAAATTATATCGCTGGCCTCCACCATACCATATTCCAGTGTACATTTCTTTATATGACACCTCACCACACAGTGCTGAACCTGCAAAGAACCGTACTCTTATTAACATATATATATTACATAAGAGCAATAACAATTTTAATAATCTTTTCTTATTACATGAATAGACGCATCAACGATATTTATGAAAAATAAATCATATTACAACAGTTGATTTTCTCTAAAGGAAAGAGATATCTACATTCAATATAAATCCAAATCATTTAAATTTCACAATTTAACTTTGTTCTTCATATTAAAGCAGTCATTAATTAATGAGAAATTTGCTCTTACATTATATACAAGTCGTAAATTAAAACTTTCAAAATCAGTATATATTTGGAATTGCTGCGACGGTGAATTCTACCATACAACAACAGTAAGTACGTAATCCCTCATAATTACTATCACAAACCACCTTAATCCTTATCCCAATTCTAATATAATTGAAAATTTGTCAAATTAATCACAATCTATTTATAATTTCAAAAATTGAAATTTTCCAATCATAATTATTGCTCCAACTTAAAATTGAATAAATTCAGAACTATTGCAGATATAATTTTAGAATTTTATTTTTTTTTATTTTTTTTTTTCTTTCTTTCATCTTTAATTGACTCGAGTGTCACTGTGCGTTACGTTCATTGCATACGCGATAACTGTCATGGTGTCATGGAGTTCCTAGAACTTCCTCAGCCTCTCGTTAGTGCCGAGTGAATTGTATTCTGACCAGACTATATCAAATATACAATAATGAGATTCAACACGTTTGCTTAACATTCCTAATCATTTTCAAATACATATGCCATAAATTTATTCTTTTTATTTCCAACTTTCTTAATTTCTTTTCTTATCAAATAGAATAAAATAAATGAGGCCTCAGACAATTGATTCTGAATTTCAACAAAATCCTTTTGTTGACCCTGAAGTCATATTAGAAACTTTAATCCAATTTATAGAAGAAAATAAAAAAAACATTATTTACAATTTAGATAATATCATAAAAGAGTTTTTAAATCAAGCCTCTATTATCATCACTGATCAGTAAAAAAATTCCCCGATTTATTAATTCCTAGTACACATTGATCCTGCTCTCGGCGGAGCCCTGGGTATAGCCGATTTAGACAGATTACCAAAAAAACTAAATAGAGAGCAACCCTGTTATTGACACCTAGGTAGACGATAACAGTGGGTCACAGCACGTGACAAGAGCATCAGACAAGCGCGAACTGTCCTTTAAACCAAAATCCGTCTCAGTTAGAAGAAATATTTTTTGAAACGCCGCCAGAACGTGCGAAACTTACCCTACAACTCCTAAGATTGGAACATTTAAATGAGGAAGAAAAGACTAATCTTAAAACATTAGTCTCCAATAATCTAGACAGATTCCACTTGCCCGACGATAAGCTAGGAACCACACACGTGACTCACCACTCCATTTACACTACAGACGACTTTCCAATCCACACCAAATACCGGTTTCCTCCCATGCACAAAGAAGAAATAGATAAACAAGTTACTAAATTACTGAGAGACGACATGATAGAATGTTCACTCTCACTTTATAATTCACCAGTATGGATAGTTCCTAAGAAACCCGACTCATCTGGAAATAAAAAATAGAGAATGGTTATTGATTACCGCACTCTAAATGAAAAAACAATAGGAGACGCTTACCCTCTTCCTAATATAACCGACATACTTGATCAATTAGGAAGCGCTAAATATTTTTCCGTTCTTGACCTCGCTTCAGGATTCCACCAGATACCCATGAATCCAAATGACGCTTCTAAAATAGCATTCTCCACCCCTTACGGCCATTATCAATTTAAACGAATGCCTTTTGGACTGAAAAATGCCCCTGCAACAAAGATTAATGGATAATGTCCTATCTGGGTTACAAGGTAATGAACTTTTCGTTTACATGGACGATATAGTTATTTATGCACGATCTTTAAAAGAACATGAAGTGAAATTTAACAAACTAATGAAAAGATTGCGCGAAGCTAATTTAAAATTACAATCCGATAAATGTGAATTTATTGACGGCGTACGACCTGACCCCACAAAGGTCACAGCTGTACATAATTTTCCTCCCCCCAAAAATCCTAAAAACATAAAACAATTTCTCGGATTAGTTGAATACTATCGGCGATTTATCCCAAATTTCTCTCAAAAATTGCTAAACCTTTAACTGATTTGCTTAAGAAAAACAACTGTTTCAAATGGCAAAAAATCAAGAATACGCTTTTAATAATCTCAAAGAACAATTATGTACCAAACCAATATTACAATATCCCGATTTTAGCAAACCCTTTAATTTAACTACCGATGCATCCGGATATGCAATCGGCAGAGTATTAAGTCAGGGACCAATCGGAAAAGATCTTCCCATCGCATATACATCAAGAGTACTTAATAAAGCAGAACAAAATTACTCAACTATCGAAAAGAAATGTTTAGCAATGGTATACTGTACAAACCATTTTAGACTTTATTTATACGGTACTAAATTTATTATCGTGACAGACCACAAACCACTAGTATGGCTACATTCTATTAAAGATCCTTCTTCGAGACTTTTAAAATGGAGAATTAAATTAGCTGAATATGATTACAATATACAATATAAAAAGGGAACACTAAATAACAATGCCGATGCACTATCTAGAAACCCAACTGTTAAAATCTTACCTTTTAAGAAAACTTATCCTCTTCCTCCAGACCCTGATTCCGATTCTGATGAATCTTTATTCTCAGCCCGTCAACCCCTGATTCAAACCAATGTAGAAATTAACCCCCATAATCCTTCACCTGTGACCGAAGAGGAAATAAACGAAGATACCTCCTTGTTAACACACGTAGATATATCTGTAACGGAACCCCTAACTATTGAAGAATATAATAGTGACGAAAACGAAAGCGTAATTAGTAATGAAGACCTGGAAACAAGTAGCAAAGAAAGTGACGATGAATTAATATCCGCTGACAATATACCCTACGTGGAAGTACCTACCAAGCATAAAGTCAAAGCCCGAATAAGATTGCTAAAACATAATGATAACTATATAATTTTTATAACATTGAAAGGTGAACCTCTCGATAACGGAGCAAAAGAACTACAGGAAGCCAACCTTTTACCCATGTATAAGGATATAACTTATGAAAGGGCAAAAATAAATACAACACGCTCAAAAACTCTAATATCATTACCCCTAAAACTTAACCACCGCACTTTAATAGAACCAGATAATATAAAAAACTGTATCAAATCATTGCTGGATGTCGTACAAGAATTGCAATTAGAATCCATTTCAATTAAGAAAACTAATTTTTTTGACAATGTCCCATGGGCTTATGTAGAATCACAATTAATTAAACATATAAATGACACAAATATTTGCATAACTATATGTAAAGACCTTATTCAAACGCCAAATATAGAAGAAAGATCTTCCCTTATCTGTGAATATCATGACTCAGTAATTGGCGGCCACAAAGGAATAACTAAAACCTATAACAGATTAAGATCTTATTATTATTGGAATACGATGAAAAAAGACATTCAAAATTTTATTCGAAATTGTCGGACTTGTCAATTAAAAAAATTAACAAGAATAAAAACAAAATAACCAATGATAATAACCGACACTCCCGGATCAGCTTTCGACAAAATATCAACATTGGGTAATGGACATTGTAGGTCCATTACCCATATCCGATAACGGAAAATTTTTATACTCACGATACAAGATTTATTAACAAAATATTCAGTCGCGGTGCCCTTAAAAGAAGCCACGTCATTAACCATAGCCGACGCCTTTACGAAAAATTTTATTTGTATTTATGGAGCTCCCCAAGCCATTCTAACCGATCAAGGATCCAATTTCCTAACTGCCTTGATGAAGAACTTAGCAAAAAAATTCAGAATTAAACAATACCGCACAACTGCTTATCACCCCCAGTCTAACGGATCGATAGAAAGATCTCATCACGTTTTAACGGAATATTTAAAAACACAAATTAATAAAGACTCGAACTGGGATAATCATATCGCTTTAGCCACGTTTTCATATAATACAAGTATACATGAAAGCACAAAATTTTCCCCTTTTGGACTAATTTTCGGAAAAATAGCGCGATTACCTTCGTCTAATACTATTATAGAAGAAAATATAGACCCTACATACACTGAATATTTAACAAACCTATTCAATCGATTGCATGACACGTAAGAAGAAGCACAACAAAACTTAATACAATCTAAAACCAAAAGCAAATATTATTATGACAAACGTATTCATGTATGAGAATTTAAACCAGGAGATTATGTATTTTTATTAAAAGAACCAAATAAAGGTAAATTTTCAAACCAATATATTGGACCTTTTGAAATACTTGAACTACTACCAAAAAACAATATTAAAATTTTATTCAAAAATACTACAAAGATTGTCCACGCGGACAAATTGAAAATCGCTCATATAGAGCCAGAATGAAATACATTAAGTCTAAATTTTTGGTTTCAGATGTGTTGGCATCGCCAACGACCAACAATAAATCCCATATACAAATCGTTACCTGCTTTCTCACAAGTACAACAGCGATTAGACATTACATGGTGCGTTAGAGCTATCGGATTTTCCCATATCAAACGTGGAAATCTGATTTGTACAGAATGCTACCACTTTTTACCTTCTGAATATTATAGATGGTTTTATAAATATTTTAAATGCCATTATCTTATAATCACAAGTTATTATGAGCCAATAATATGCAAAATATGTAAGGTACCTTTAGTCACATTAGATTATTAAGAGAATGCCCTCTATGTCATGATACATATTTTTCTTACTTAACAAATTTAGAAGATGAGGAACAAACTGATACAGAAGAATCTGTGTTAGTTCGTATACATGGATACTTTGAATAAATAAAAACCGGTCAATTTCCCTTTCTGCACTACCCTTTTTCTCTTTATAGAATGAACTCGCAAGGTCAATCTACAGGGCTACAATTCAGCACAGCATTACAGCCTAATACCGACCTATTCTCATTACTATCGATCACACGATGCACTAAATCCCTTGGGTACCGACACATAGCCTCAGGATTCGCATACTGTACTCAATGTTATAGCCTTTTCCAACCGCAATATCAAAGTCAATACGAATGGATAGTGTCACACCACATGATTTCTGGTGAACGGTTTCGCGAAATCATTTGTGCACGTTGCAACGCCAATATCACAATAACCAGACTTATGTACCAATGCAATGAGTGCCTTCTAAAATATTTAGAATTTTTGTTAAACTGCGATGAGAGACACATCGACCTTAATACTATCCCTAATCCACTCATATTACACATGAGCGGTTCTCGATACTATTAGTACCCTAATAAAAGAATATAAGATGTGTCACTCGTCACAGAATTCCCCAACCCCTTCACAATCACACTCCTCATCTCGTTCTGCAGAAGCGCTTCAGAGACTATATATAGTACAATGTATCAAAACACGCTTTTATAAAAAAATAGATAATATGCATGTCATTTTATGCCCTAGATGCTACGATACATTGCTTTTGGAATCCGTAAAGCCTTACTACGAAGAATTCAAGAAACACCATTGTGTAGATGGCACAAGATTTAATAGAAGTAAATGCTACATTTGTGAAAATTACCTAGAAACAATTCGACCTATAGTTCATTGCAATCCATGTGCCAATCGATATCTTGAATTCATCATCGAAATAGAACAACAATACCATAATATTTATGATTATGAAGACCCCGTGATACTAATAATAAATGATGATTAAAAATAAAACATAAAAATAAATTAATACATAAAGAATATATACTATACAATAAGAGTAATAATTATAAGATTACAATCATAAATTAGAACGTAATAAGTTTTATCATCCCATTAATAGAACGTACTTAGACATATACATATACTTTAATATAAATATATACATGTATTTTTCTTTCAGTGAATGAATCCACTTTTGGAAGAAATCGCTGACTTGGTCATTCAACTCTTGTTAATACATATATATATATCCATATAGTTATTATAAATCATTAAAAATGTGTAGACCCAAGCCATATAAATTTAAACCCCATTTTCTTTTAACTCATTGTCACGGTCTTTTTATTTATAAGTGCTATAAGGCTTTATATATTAAGGCAGAAGGAAAAAGATATTGCTCTAGTTGTTTCGCACAAATCCAGGGCAATTACCGTACGTTTTTTATTGTTAAATTTCACGGAATAAGTAATCGAACATTTGAAACGGAACAGTGTCTTATTTGTAGAACTGATTTACTGAGGAATACATCCATTAAAAACTGCACAATCTGCTTTATAGATTACTTAGCAATATGTATAATATTAAGAGAAAGGGGGTTTGATCCTAACAATATTAAGGAAATATTATATGATAGTATCACTAAAGATACTATCAAATTAACAATATATGACGACACTGATGAAATGGAAAATTAAGAAAAAACATATATATATATATATATAAAAAAAAAATTACTCACTTTTTATGTATTATTCAATATTATCACCCAAAACAAATTTCCATTGCTTTACTCGGGTCCGACTGTACCAAAACAACCTTTATAAAGGCCCGTATTAATGTTAGCAGCTAAACAGATATACATATATAAATATATATATAAGAAATACAAACATACATATATAAGTAAACACATTAATATGAACATACTATAAGATCACATTATACGTAAGCTTTAAATTAAGAAAATATATATATATATATATATATCACGATCTGCATATCTTTTCAGTAGAAGAATCCACTCCTTGGAGGGATTGCAGATCTGAGCTTGGCCTGGTCGCAAGGTTTTTATTAATAGTCACATTTATATACACCACACATATATATATATTCGCAATAAGTCACGAAAATCAATAAAAATGTATAGGCCGAAACCTTATAAACCAAAACTGCATTATTTTCTAACACACTGCCCCGGATTCTTTACTTTTCAATGCTATAAAACGTATCATGTTAAGGCTGAGGAAAATAGATACTGTGTAACTTGCTTCCGATTAATTATGGGCAGATTTCAAACATATGAAATTATAAAATTCCACGGCATATTCAGTGATAAATTCGAAGAGAAAAAATGTCATAATTGTGGAAATGACATAGTCGAAAACACTTCAATTAAAAATTGCACTATTTGCTTTATAGATTATTTAATAATATGTATTGTATTAAGAAACAAAGGACATGATCCCTGTAACATAGCAGAACTCTTATATGACTGTATTGATAAAAAAATAATGACTATAACAATGTATGATACAACAAATGAAACAGAAATCTGAAAACATGTAAACAATAAACTCTGATTTCTTTACTTACAGAATGATGTATCATTTAATATTGTTAATTACTACGCAAACCTCCCTTGCTCTTCTCGGGTTTGATTGCGGCAGGCGGCATTTAAATATAACCTCGATATCGCTGTTGGATGTTGGAGAGTGCAACCTTCCGCATAAAATTCCTAACTCCACGGAAACTTATATCCAACTCCTGCAGCTTTCCGACTATAATCATGCGTATATAATGCAATGCAAAGTTGAACTTTCAAGAATAATATATTATTGTGGCATGCATTCACACGTTTCTGTCGTACATAATGGACGAGCCGATTATATGCATGAAACCGGACATGCACAGTGCACAAGAATGTTTCGTGACGGTACTCTTTCACTTGGAGCGAGAGTCTTAATCGACGGGATCCGAGTCAATCAGACTTCCTCCTATAGTATCACCATGGCTGGAAGCATAAGCAACGATGGAAAATGTAAGGGCACGCAGTACTCCGACTTCTATGGAACGTGGGACGACGTTGTCGTGCAAGCAGTCGCAAAAATATCTTTGAAGACAGCTTATGTCCCCGTTAAGCTAAACACAGGGAAGATAATGTTAAAATCAGGAACAGTCTGTACACTTAGCGAAGGATCAAAATCCTGCAAACATTGACTCAGAAGATGGATATACTTACTGGGAACCAATGCCTACCTCTTCATGCAATTTTCATCAATATGATGTATTGTACGAAGGACCTGCAACCAAAACTACAGACGACAACAGCGCAGGGAAGTCACCCATCGTGTATAGTCTGACAACACAAGACATAACCTTCGCACTGACAAAGACCCGGGAACAGCCATTGTGCGGATATACTCTTCTTCGTACAGAGCATCCCAAGCTTTTCATCCTGGAAACAAAGAAGGGAGATGTTTTCGCGGAAGGAGGAACAATTCCAATCGATAACCTCGACATCTTTGCATATATGAATTCAAAATTCGTATATGTCGAAAAACATATAAGACATCAAATGACATCTCTTTATCATAATGTTATTCAACAAAGATGCGAGTTAGAAAAGAACGTAATAACTAACACCTTATCAATCGCCACCTTACAGCCTGATGAGTTTGCTCATCGATTAATGAAAGGACCAGGATTCATGGCTGTCACAGCTGGAGAAGCAGTACATGTAGTAAAATATATTCCTGTTGACGCCACAGTCAGAAGAACAAAGGAATGCTACTCTGAACTTCCTGTAACAGTAAGAAATACTTCATTATTTCTAACGCCAAAATCTAGAGTGCTCACAAAATTTGGCACTCAAAAGGAATGTAGCTTCGAACTACCAACACTCTATCGCATAGACGATACATGGATTCAACTTACTCCCGATCCACAAGTCAGACAATTACCTCCACAACGATTACATCCGATGACCTCCTTGAGTTGGAAATATCTCACTCCAGGCCCATTGGCGATTAGTGGAATATACACTGAAAAAGATAGAGAAGCTACGAGATCACATAATGTTTCCTGCTGAGAAACCAGCGCTTCTCAACTTCGTAGCTCGTGGGATGACAGGACAAGCAGTTGTACCAGGAGAAGTCTCATTATACAGCCTGTTGGACAAAAAGGCACTCCAAAAAATAGCCTCAAATACCGCCTCAAGGATATAGAGCGGATTCGTAACCTTCGGGTCAGCGACAGCCGGAATTCTCGGAGTATTTATAGTCATAAGAGTTATTAAGTTGACTATCGACACGGCAATCCATGATTATGCACTACACACCGTATATGGATGCAGTCTGCACCTGCTGGGCGCCGTATGGAGTTCCCTCACACATCTTTTACTTCATCTGGCACGAGGACTCGTAAATCGGCGAAAGCTACAACCGGAAGAAGGACAATCTCCCCCAGGGCAGACGGAATCCTTTTTAGCAACACCAACAACACCAAAAGACGAACACACTATTAACAACACCACAGCGGTAAACACGACCACCCCTATCCCCACTGTCTATACCGATCTACGCGAACGATTAAATGATATAGAACAAATCCCTACGAAAAACATCGGGAATTCGTTCTTAAATAAGAGGGGGGGATGTGACGTCCCGCCAAAAATAAAATTTTCAAAAACACAAATATACTGTTCAATTATAAAATGTACGCTATATATATATACAATTCGGCATATTACCAAATGCTTGCTTATACAAAATCATAATTAAGTAATATTGTCCTTAATGAATATAAAAATTAATCATACAATCATAGTTATTCAATTATATTATATTAAGTATTAATTAAAAATTAAAGTCAAAGTCTCTTACGGTTATATATATATATATTCTAAATATATATATTTTTATATATTTATATTGATAAATATAAATTTTAAACAAATTAACTTCTCACAAAATTAGACCAAACTTATCAAACTAGATGTAAAAATCACCTATTCTCAAAAGGACAACCAGTAGTTAAATACATATAAAAACGACGCACTGACGATACTCGAATAAAATACATTTATCCGTATACATATATATATAAAACATATATATATATGTACAAAATATATAAATACTACCGATATTAATCCGCGTCCACTAAAAATGTAAATTTATATGGAAGATTTATTTTTTTTTTTTTACAAAGCAATGGTTGTTGGAACTAAAATTAAAAATCTTATATATATATCTTATATACTGGGTGTCAAAAGGGTATTATCAAAATTAAAATTAAATATTTGCTCAAGAGTTAACTTTCGCAGCTGAATAAAATCAATATTAGAAAAACAAAAGCACCATATGTCAAAATAAATTCAATAAAATATACTAGAAATAAGAATATAGTCTCCCATATAAATATTTTCAAACATGTAAAATTAATCAATAAAACAAATGTGATGCAACGAGAGAGAAAGTATTCAAAATTCTTATAAGTAATATTATGTTGAGGAATAAAATATATATAACATAATAGTCATTAAATCTCTCTCGCTGCAATACGAATAAGTCTTAGCGTTGTATGAAAAATCGATAATTAATATGACGCACGCGATAACAGCGACACAAAGACTCATGAAATCACATATAATCAAGTAGCCTAAACATCCTGACGATCAGCGAAGAAGCTTCTTCTTAATCGAATATATAAACCAATACTTGATTACCATTTTAGTTGAAGCAAGTGATTATAAAGAAATCGCTTGAGTATAATCGCGAGAGCTTCCTCGAAATATAACAACGGATACTTAATTATAAAGTTCGTATCATCTTATCGAAATTGATATCGAAGAACTCACTCGGTTCCAATAACTCCAGAGGAAAAGACTTCCTTCTCCAAACCAAAGTCCATCTCCATACGAACAAGATCAACCAACCAGAAGGAACTTGAGTCCTTCTGATAACTAGTGGAAGGAGAGATTGAGAGTGGGGACGAACCTCAGGAGTCAGTTGAGCGTATGGACTGCAAACAGTCGTAATTCAGGAGTCGTGAAGAAGTCGTCCTAAGTTGTAGAATCTCTGAGTCTTTGTTCGCTGCGTCCTAAAATATAATTCAACTTAGCTTTACTGACTACTACTTTGTGTCGTCAAGGTAGAGTCTTTAAATATTTTAAGATTTTTCTCCGCGACTCATTTTAAATTAACTTAGATTTAATACTATTTACCATTGATACCTTTAATTTCAATACAGTGCGGATGTAACTCTCGTTTTAATTAATAACATTATTATAGCAACTTATATATTGCAACTTTGTAAAATTATTTTGATATTTGAAATATATCAGCTAATTCTTGCATTACTTTAAGTGAATTGTTAGATCCAGTGTTCCTACATTTCCGAGCCAACATTTACTATAAACAATTAGATATTATACAAATTATTACTACAATATTAACTAAATATCAAAGCCATTAGAATTTTATCATTTACTCTATCTGGATAAAGCGATAGCGAATCCCGAGCCTGGGAAAGAGCAAAGTGACGTGCCCCTCGTTACAGTTCAGGCAGAGCTGAGACTTAGTCGATGAGCCGTCTGGGCGTCGTTTAATCCAGATTATTAACAAATGTTAATCTCGCAAAATAAAAAATAATTTACGATAATTTATAGTAGATGCCTGGTACTCGCCGCGCCGGTAAAAGGTACAAACAGTTACGCGCCGCTTTACGCCAACAACGGCAACTTCAAAAACAAATTAATGCTTTTAATCAAATAACTGGAAATAGTGAAGAACTTACTATAGATATACCAAATAATCAAAGGATCGTTGTTGAACTCTTTGAGTGGCCGCAGGCTTTAGAGCCAGTTGACATTGTCAGCACCCGAAGAACCTTCGAGTTCATTGGATGGCCTGGACCACTGGCGCAGATTGAACTATTTCTTCCTGAGATCTCTGTTGCAGACATTCTGTCACGTGCTGTGACCCACTGTTATCGTCTACCTAGGTGTCAATAACAGGGTTACTCTCTATTTAGTTTTTTGGATGATCTGTCTAAATCGGCTATACCCAGGGCTCCGCCGAGAGCAGGATCAATGTGTACTTGGAATTAATAAATCGGGGAATTTTTTTACTGATCAGGAATGATGATAATAGAGGCTTGATTTAAAAAATTTTTTATGATATTATCTAAATTGTAAATAATGTTTTCTTTGTTTTCTTCTATAAATTGGATTAAAGTTTCTAATATGACTTCAGGGTCAACGAAGAGATTTTGTTGAAATTCAGAATCAGTTGTCTGAGGCCTCATTTATTTTATTTTATTTGATAAGAAAAATTAAGAAAGTTGAAAATAAAGCGATTAAATTTATGACATATATATTTGAAAATGATTAAGAATGTTAAGCAAACGCGTTGAATTCCGTTATTGTATATTTGATATAGTCTGGTGGTCAGAATACAATTCACTCGGCACCAACGAGAAGTTGAGGAAGTTCTAAGAACTCCATGACACCATGACAATTATCGCGTATGCAATGAACGTGACGCACAATGACACTCGAGTCAATTAAAGATGAAAGAGAAAAAAAAAAAAAGAAATATAAAATTCTAAAATTATATCTGCAATAGTTCTGAATTTATTCAATTTTAAGTTGGAGCAATAATTATGATTAGAAAATTTCAGTTTTGAAATTATAAATAGATTGTGATTAATTTTCAATTATATTAGAATTGGGATAAGGATTAAGGTGGTTTGTGATAGTAATTATGAGGGATTACGTACTTACTGTTGTTGTATGGTAGAATTCACCGTCGCAGCAATTCCAAATATATACTGATTTTGAAAGTTTTAATTTACGACTTGTATAATGTAAGAGCAAATTTCTCATTAATTAATGACTGCTTTAATATGAAGAACAAAGTTAAATTGTGAAATTTAAATGATTTGGATTTATATTGAATGTAGATATCTCTTTCCTTAAGAGAAAGTCAACTGTTGTAATATGATTTTATTTTTCATGAATTTCGTTGATGCATCTATTCATGTAATAAGAAAAGATTATTAAAATTGTTATTGCTCATATATATATATATATATATATATATATATATATATATATATATATATATATTAATAAGAGTATGGTTCTTTGCACTGTGTAGTGAGGTATCATATAAAGAAATGTACACTGGAATATGGTGTGGTGGAGGCCAGCGATATAATTTATTGTTTCAAAATCACTGTCTCCGATGGAAAATAGGAAGAAGAGATTAAGCAAGGGATGCTCCGTTATTTTTATTATTAAATTAAGTATAACGAGTAGTTAATTCTCTTACATTGATAGATCGATTATTTAATTTCATTCTAAATTTGCAAATTTCTTGATAGTATAGTATTTTAACTTTATAATTCTTGAGAGTAATATCAGAATGTGAGTCAATTTGTAATTTTATAAGAGTCAATAGCCTGAACTGTGAGTTATTCAAAAGAGTGAGATATATATATATATATATCTTGTATGTATGTCTAGTTAACTGTAGAAAATTTTTATTTCGGAGCTTGAAGGTGGAACAGTTTATTGCATTAGTCGTAAAAGCATATGTCTAGATTGTAATTATAATTGTTTTGCAAAATTGAAGTCGTTAAAGTAATATGATGTCATATAAATGTCAAGCACGATGTGTTATAAATAGTGGTTCAATTCGGAATTCTTTTCTTTTTTATTATATTTTGTTGGAATATGAGTGCGTTTTCTTTTTTATTAAAATAGTAATATTTTTCTTGATTGATCATATGCGCATGTGTGTGTATGTATTTAAAATAGTGACTTACCTTTATTAATGTCTCTAGTTTTGCTGATTTTCCTGAGCCTTTTCCTCATACTCTGGACGTCGTGGATCTCCCTCAGGGATGTCAGTGGTAGAGGTTGAGACAGGATGCAGCTTGATTTCAACCAAAGGTCCGGGCCAGCCAATAAATTCAAAGGTTCTTCGCGAGATGGGAACTTCGATTGAGTTAGATGCAGGAAGCTGATCAAAAAGTTCTACGACAATCCTTTGATTGTCCGGTACGTTAATTGAATTGTCTTTTTCTACTTGGCTGAAGCCGTTATCACTGTTCGAAATTTGTCTCTGTCGACGTAAAGCGGCACGTAGTTGTCTATGTCGTTTACCGGCGCGACGAGAACCAGGCATTTACTATAAATTATAATCAAAATTTTATTCTAATTTGAAAAGTTATTCATTTCAGTTTGACAATCTGGATCAAGCGACATTCAAGCAGCTCATCGACTAAGTCTCAGCTCTGCTCGAACTAACACGAGGGGCACGTCACTCTGCTCTATCCCCAGGCACGGGTCTCGCTAACGCTCAAGATCCAGACGTACTTTAAATATTTAATCGATATTAAATTAAATATAGTAAATACTGATTGGGAGTGAAGGAACACTGTATTAAAATAATGAACTTGTGAATATTTCGAAATAAGCGACTATGTATTTTAAAAGCTTGAAGATTTTACAAACACTGCAAGTAATTACAAATGTTGGTGTAAAAAGGTACAACCGCACTGTACCAGAAATTGGAAATTAATTAACAATAAAGTAATAATTCTTAATTATAATGTAAAGTAAGTCGAAGCTCTAAATTATAATACAAGACGAGTTGCGAAGACGAGAAAGTAAAGTATTATTAAAGATCTACCTTGACGACACAAAGTAGCTGACGAAAATTAAGTTAAAATTGATTTTAGGACGCAGTGAATGTATAAAGACACAGAGACGACTTTTCACGACTTCGGACTAACGTTTCGGAGAGATGTTGAAGTGACTTATTAGGTTGATGAGTTGTTGGCGACTGTTCACTTCGGATGTTATAATGCGACTCACTTCGTCCGCAAGCTCGACTGACGTTCTGCGGTCCGTCCCCACTTTCGGGTCACCTCCCTCTAGGCGTCCGGTGGATCCAAGACTTCCGGGGTTGGCTACTCGTTTGGTGGAGATGGATACTAGATCTTGGTGAGGGAACTCTCCACCTTCGAAGACGTCAGAAGCGGTGAGCTCTTCTTAATCTTAAGTTGATATTCAGCGATGAATATCAAAAGGCACGTTGTTATAATATTTAGTTTCGTCGAGTCTCTGCGTCAATAGATAAGAATAATATTCGGTTTCATCGGGTCTCTGCGTCAAGAGATAAGAATAATATTCGATTTCACTGAGTCTTTCTGCGTCAAGAGATAAGAATAATATTCGATTTCACTGAGTCTTTCTGCGTCAAGAGATAAGAATAATATTCGATTTCACTGAGTCTTTCTCGCCGTCGCCTATTGCGTCATCATGCGAATGAAAGGCTCTTTGTATTATAAAATAATTTCGCACTCTTATATTATAATTCTTTTTACAGCAAGAGAGACTTATTAATTTAACTATAACAAGAGTTAATATTCATTCTCAAAATTATTATGTCTCATCATTAATATTTCTTTTCTTATTAATTTATGCTTTTATATTTAAATTTCCTTTAATTTTCTCTTTTGTTGTATCACATATTTTATATTGACATATCTGCTTTTATTATAGAATCCATATGGAAGATTTAATTAATGCAATTTGGTACTGTTATTTTAATTTATAATTCCTTTCTATCGTGATTCCTTATGGTTTAGCATAGGAGACTAGCTCTCCTTTACGTATATATGAATATATATATATATATATATATATATATATATGTATAATATTACACACACAATAATCTTAAAGTGTCAATTGTTAGCTGCTCATAGAGCATTTCCAGGAGACGCCACGTGGAGGCCAATTGACACATAACTCGGAATTCTTTATAATATGAACATAATAGTTGCTAAAATAAAAAAATGTAAATATTTTGCACCTACAATTAATATATAAAAGAAGTAAAAAATTATATTTTAATTTTAAAAAATTTCGAGTTAACTGTCTCCCATTTTATTCGATCCGTCATAAGGCCGCGAATTTTTACATATTTTTTACTCGTTCCGCATTAAATGCCGCAAGTAAAAGTAAAATAAGTCGGATCGTACCGCTCGAAGAGCCGCGATCGTTTTACTCGTTCCGCATTAAATGCCGCAAGTAAATGTAAAATAAGTCGGATCGTACCGCTCGAAGAGCCGCGATCTATTTATATATGTAATGATGATTTTACATATGTTTTATGTTCTTCAGTTTTTGATATTTTATCTTTATTCCTTTTGATCTTTTAGATATTATATTTATTTCTTCTCTTCCTCCATTGTTATTTTTTGTAATTGCATATATCTTGACTCTTAATATAAAGTCTAACATTTGAATTCTATATGGATAACACTCATTATTCTGGTTAAACCAATCTTCATCAGCATGCTGGACGTGCTTTACACAAATCTTAAAGAGCTTTTTCTTTACATCTTTAAAATGCCAATACGTCTTGTAACTTAAATTTATTGCTTCAAGTTGTAGAGTAATAATCTTCAAAAATGAATCTGTTGGCCTTGATAGCCATTCTATTTCAGGATCATCTTCGTCTTGATGTTCATATTCACGTAGCTGAATATAGATTTCATTATCGTTTAATTCTTCCATCGATGTTTTCAAATTTTTTTCACGGCAGCTGTCGCACTTTGTATTCTTGTAACCGTAACGAGCAATATATCCTGCGAAATATGAAATTGCATTTTTTTCATATGCCTCTGAATTTAAGTTGTTCTCCTTGTTGGTCTTTGTTATTTCATCCGAAGAGTCGGAATTTTGTTCTGAATGTTTAATAATTTCTTCAAAGGCTGTCGCAATGATATTATCAGAGTCGTCATCCATTTCAGTTAAACAAATAAATTCTTCTTGTAATGGAATATTGTTGTTTTCTATTTCATCATGAACTACCGGTTTACCATCCGTCAATGAAAACGTTTCTTGACAAGTTACATTTCCTCTGTCGCTTCCATAAATATATGCACTTGATAAAATATGCCGCAACGTTAACCGTACCATTCTGGCAGTTGGATTACGGTTGAATCCTCCTCGTCCTCTAATTTTTCCAAATGTATGTTGGACAGAATCTTGGTTGCATAGTGCAGTGGCAAGCTTGAAATCCGGATAATGTTGTTTGATGGAACGATACGTTGATAAAATTGCTTCCACAGTAGTAATCATTCCATCAAAGCACGGAGGTCTCGATATCTTGTTGGGAGAAGTACTCCACTTCGAACACCATTCAATGAAAGACGTTAATAATTCTTCAACCATTGCATTATCATCTGATAACGGATCCTTTTCTCCTTTCCAATTATTTATGTGATATACATTCATAGCATCTATTACTTTATTCATTTTGTAAACAAATTCCGCAGATGCTTTCCATGAAAAACTTTTTAACGTATTGCTTTGACCTGCTGTTGATATTGCTGCAGCAAATCTTGCACTTAACATTTGAAATGCTCTTTTCACATTCATGACTTCAAAATTGTTTGGGTAAAAGTGTGCGTAGGTAATGTGATTCAATAAATTTGAAGTATTTAATTTTTTGTCAAATTGCCATGTTGCAAATAAGTCGTAAAAAGACGTAATGATTTCGCTATTTACATAAATATACTTATGAGATCTCAACTGGCTAATTAACCGTTTGATAAGATGGGGCCAATCAAAAGAAGCAAAATAAATTTCATTGTTTAATGAAAGACGGTTCATGTGGAGAAATTTTCCAATTATTAAAAGCTTTTCTATTTGCTCCACCTTGGTCACATGTGATTATCTGTACATTTGCCCCTACTTTTTTAAATTTTTGTAAATATATCTCGGTGAGTTCAATAATCTCCTTATGTGTTGAACTTTTAGTCAAAAAGTATGCTACTATTTGCCGCCAAGGATTTTCTGCATTAATGCTATCAAAAATAGTAGAATATGTCCCGCTGGTTCATTGCTTCGTCCCAAAGGTCCGAGATCTATTAATCCTTCAATGAGATATATTTCCGACTATATTCTTCAAATTTTTTTATCGACATCTCATCAAATTTCAAACAACAAACTGTCTGAGAAGATGGTAGTTTAGATAAACTTTCTTGAATTTTGGAAAATATTTCCTCGCAGAATCCTGGTCGAATTTCTGTTTCAGAAATTCAATTTCTGACAGATGATACTGATGGCAGATTTAATCCAGCCTTTCTCATCCGTGAATATTCACTTGCTGAATAATAAAACATTTGTTTCGCAAGATCTTTTTCTTTTTTTGTATATTCTGACGTTCCTTTATGTAATTGAAGTTTAATCATTGTTCTCGCAAGTGGCTTTTGACACTTCTTTCCATCCAAAAATTCATTAACACTATGTTTGCAAACACTCTTTCTTTTTCGAACTTCAGAATTGCGACGTTGCAACATAGCAATGATATTTTTTTGTTTTCTTTTTTTTCTCAAGAAGTTTTTTTAATCTCAAATTTTCTTTCTTTAATTTTTCGATTTCAGTGATGTCATCTTCGTTATACACTTTTTGATGGGCAGACTTCTTTTGCAGTTTTTTTCGTTTCTTTTGCACATTTGTTTTTATTTCCACTTCTCCTTGAGAGTAATTGTCAATAAATAATGGAAATAGATTTTCCTTATTGAGCCATTCCTCGTCGTCTGTGAAGTTACTTCTAAAATTGCATAAAAGTTCCTTTTCAGAAGGGTAACACTTTTTAGTTGTCATTGTTGTTGCGACTTCTTCATTTGTGTTATCTCTGGTACTTTCTGCGGTGTCTATTTGAAAGTCGGTGTAATCGACTTCCATCGGAGTGCAATCTCGATTATTTGATTGTGATGAATGGTCAACGACATTATCCTGCATAAATTTTTTAATAATTCCAGTTTCTTCTGCAATGCTTTTATCATTGTCTTCAACAGAAATGACAGAAAAATTTGCAGTCTCCTGTAAAACCCATGGTATGGGATTTTTTCCAATATGCAATCTTGTACGGCTAATAAAATCTTCTTTATTAAAGTGATCCGCACATAATCCTGCTTTCTGAATTGATGCCGGGGACCACTTAAGTAACTTTTCATTACCTGTTTAAATACATCAGATTTATTTAAATATTATTTATGTACGATGTATATACACTGGGAAAAAACATTACATATTTCCAATCACATTGCGTAAATGACTCTAATTTTATTAATAAAATAATTTTTATTAAAAAATGTCATTGAAACTTAATTAAAAATTTTATTGTTTTTTAATGTGTGCATACACTCTGTTATTGTATTGTAATATATAAATAAATATGTAATATCTGAAACAAATTATTATTTTCGTATTTTCCATAAAGAGATTTAGATTTAAATAGAATTTCAAGGAAATGCCGCAAACTTCAAAATACAAAATTGAATGAGCTACAGTGCATTTGATAGGGAGAGAGCGGGGGTCTAGGGTATATAAAAAGTCTAAGATGGTTTGGGTGCATGGTCTTAATTTATGAGAAATTTGTATATAAAGTTAAGCATTCGCCGAGCTCTGCTCAAGTACTTTTGACAGCGTCATTAAAGCATAGATTGCCGTGGCTGACAAGGAGAAGGCGCGAAATTAAAGTCACTGATTTTGATCGGGGATTTTTTCTAGTATAGTACTCTATTAGAACAGTATTTGAGTAAAGGCGTAACCTTCAGCCGTGTTCGAGAAAATTTATTTAAAAGAAATATGATAGATGGTTTTTAATTAATCAATTGTCATAATTACGATTATCTTTCTAATTAAATATTACTATATCGTAATTAAATATTATTATATCGATTTATATCGTATTTGGTGTCATTTTAATCACAAAAATTTCATTAATCCATTAAATTTATTTTCAAACCGATAAAATACGAAACAAAATTTTGAATTTTTATTTTATAAGATATTTATATTACAGATAAAATAAGATCTCCACGAGACTGGTGAGTCGTCGAAAGCGAGAGAGAGAACAAATAAGGAGTAAGCGAGATAAACGACATCAAAGAGTTCCGAAGTCTTGCTCGCGAGGATTCCTTTATCCATTGTTTTTCGTATCATATATCTCACTACAGAAAATAAAACTTTTTTTATTTTGTCTTTTATCGATTTGAAAATAATTTTAATGGATTAATGAGATTTTTGCGATTAAAATGACACCAAACACGACATACATCGGATAATTTTTAATTAATCAATAGTCATAATTATGAATATCTTTCTAATTAAATATCCGATTTATATTGTATTTGGTATCATTTTAATCACAAAAATTTCATTAAAATTATTTCCAAACCGATAAAATGCGCAATAAAAAAATTTTATTTTTTACAATAAGATGACATATTATACAAAAATTGTAGTATTTCCCATAATCTTACAACATCTTACCACAAATGTTTATTTATCTATAAACAAATTAATTTGTTTTTAGATAAATAAATATTTGTAGTAAAATTACATACAAAAAATAAAAAAACGAGAAAAAAAAATTGCAGCGACGGAAATCTAGTTCGCAGCGTGATTGATACGGACCCAAATACCCGAACCACACCATCTTTACGTTGAGTGCTATCAAGTCACATAGAAAAATAGAAAAATAAAAAATATAGAAAAATAGTTGTTAAAAAAAAAGTTGATACCGCGTAGTCTTGAATTCACTCGCTGCAAAGAATAAAATTATGATCGCGCGGCTTAGACTAGTCGGTCACGCGCTTCACGTTTTAACGACGCTGTCAAAGGTATTTAAACAGAGCTTGGCGAACTTTAACTTTATGTGCAAATTTCTTACAGGGGAGTATACGACGTGGTGATTACCGATTCAAACGAGGATTTTTTTTATGTGTAGTACTTAATTAGAAACAAGTTCTGTTAAAGCGAGAGAACACGCTTCTCAAGCATTCGTCTAAAAAAAATGTTGAAGATTTGCCAGCATTTCTTAAGACGTTGCGATGAAGCGCTATCGAAGTGCCCCGGTGGCTTGGTTGGTAGCGTTCTTTTTTAGTAACCGCGAGATCCCTGGATCGAATCTCACCATGTGTAACTATTTTTTTTTAATTTTTGTGTAATTTATTTTTTTTTGTTCCTAGGAATATTTTATAACATTAATAAATAAATATTACAGTTTTTTTTAATAATTGACATTTTATTTTTAACATTTTTTTCCATATATTAAAAGAAAATTCGAATGCTTTCTGTCAAAAATATAATATAAGGAAATGTTTAATATACGAGAAATATATTACTACTAATAAAATAAATAAGTATATAACAATTATCAATAATAACGCGGATATTTTGGTAATTTAAAAGTTTATAACAATTTTGTAGTTTTGTTTGATATAACAATTTTATAATATGTAACGTTTGTTGTAAGAATAAAAAATGTATGCTATACAAATTTTTTTGATTTATTTTTGTTCTTTATATATTTCGACTTGTATATATTATTTACAATTAATACTAATATGCTAACGAAAAAAAATAATTATTGTAAATTTACTTATTTATTTTATTAGTAGTAATATATTTCTCGTATATTAAACATTTCCTTATATTATATTTTTGACAGAAAGCATTCGAATTTTCTTTTAATATATGGAAAAAAATGTTAAAAATAAAATGTCAATTATTAAAAAAACTGTAATATTTATTTATTAATGTTATAAAATATTCCTAGGAACAAAAAAAAATAAATTACACAAAAATAAAAGAAAAAAAAATAGTTACACACGGTGAGATTCGATCCAGGGATCTCGCGGTTACTAAAGAAGAACGCTATCAACCGAGTCACCGGGGCGCTTCGATAATGCTTCATCGCAACGTCTTAAGAAATGCTGGCAAATCTTCAACATTTTTTTAGACGAATGCTTGAGAAGCGTGTTCTCTCGCTTTAACAGAACTTGTTTCTAATTAAGTACTACACATAAAAAAATCCTCGTTTTAATCGGTGACCACCATGTCATATACTTCCTTGTTAGAAGCTAAGGCCTATGCACCTAAATCCTTTCAAACTTTTTATATCCTCAATTGCCCCTATCGAATGTACTACAGCTCATTCAATTTCGTATTTCGCGACATCTCCTCAGTATGTACAACATGAACAAATTTAGTACAATCAAAAATTAGTATAACGCAATTATATTTAAATCCTACATGATACTACCACAGAAATTCGAAATAAGAACATTTTTAACAAAATTATATTGTTTGTTATTTTATTAAAATGTATTTAAAAAGTTTAAATTATTACATAAAATTGTTTGAAATTTTTTAGACTTATCAGTCATTTCTTTGTTTTTTAAAAATAAAATTCAGTTTTATTTATTTATTGTTAAATATTTTTGGTATTGATTTTTTACTTACTGCAGTTTTTTATCCAAATGTCAAATCTGATATCAGTCCTTTGTGAAAAACGAAATAGTTTACAATTCTCTGATTTGACATTATTACAGTTTTTATATGCACATCTGTCAAATACCGTAATCTTTTTCACACTATCACTATCCATTTTCATTCACGAAAAATATCTGAAATAATCTGAAAAAAACACCTCTCCGGGCGCGAACAGAAAAACACCGAAAAAGAAATTTCAGCGAATTTCTACTAATCTCGTGATTTTTTCACCACACTTAGAAAAATCACAAGATAAGTTTTCAGTAACTTTTCAGTAACTACAATAAAAAAATTGTAAGATACTGAAAATCACTAAATTATAGCTCAGTAACACAATATACTTCTAACAATAAGACACTCGACATGATCACTCGAGAACGCCGAACATGTATGAGTGTTGAGCAGTTGAGCGAAAACAAGCGATAAATGAAACAACACGCAAATGCGTGTTTCTTCTGTTTGGGAGTTAATTCCCGCTTTCAACTGTTCTTTTCAAATCTATATATTCGAATCTATTAGGAACATTTATTTTACATCTATTCAAATTTATTTACAATATCCATCTCGATCATATATTGATAATATCTAATTAAATCGATCCGTTGAATTGTTCATTATTCATTAATTAAAATAATTAAATCATTTATTTATAATTACATTGATACATTAAAAGGACTAATTTTTTTCTTCATCTCTTTTACAGGATATATCTTAAAGTGCTGTCATTATCTTTTTACGGCAAATTCTTTAGAATATTTTAAAACGAAAATTCTAATATAAAAATAAAGCTATATAGTTTTTAAATAGAAATGATCATATTTCACAAATGATAAGATTGAAATTTCGTGTGTTTAGATATAACGAAATGACAAGTAATAAAATTTATGAATAATGCTTTTTTTATAATATAATGTTTATTTTACAATAGCATTGTTATTATATGTCCACGTTTCGAATTGTATGAAATAGTACATTTTTTTACAAATAATGTATGTATAAACACATAAAAATGATTCTACAAGCAATTTGCGATATGTTTTGATTTCAGCTGTAATTAAATCAATATTAATTATCATGAAAATGGTTATTATTATATATGCTACCTATTTGTCATTTTGTCGTGCCTGAGCACGCGCAATCTCAGCCCTGTCATTCATAAAATATCATTTTCTTATTTTAAAACTATCGCGATATTTTTATTTATTATTAGCACTTTTGTTTTAAGAATGACTGTATAGTCATATAATACTCTAAGTATACCTATATAAAATGTCATTTCTATATATATGTATATATATATATATATATATATATTATGTTATACATAAACATGATCAATAAATAAATAATTACAATTTCTTATTTTTTTACAATTTTGTTATTGCTGGCATACAATATATTAAGATAATAAAAATATTAATAAAAATATTTTGGTTATAAATATATTAAGAATATATGAATTATAAATAACACAATAAATATTTTATATTTGTAACTTTTATATATTCACATAAATTTTTACAGAGTAGTACAATAAAAATATTTATTAATATATAATAAAATTTGTTATTTATAAAATTTTTATTGTAAAACATTAATATTAACAATATAATTATTATATATGATTCGCCTGACTAGCTATTATTTATTTCTAAATTAAAGGAGTTTAGCCTTGACTCGCACCAGGGACAAAGTCTTTTGATAAAGTCAACGGAATTTAGCACGGACTCGAACCAGGGGCAAAGTCTTTTGCGGAATTTAGCACGGACTCGAACCAGGGGCAAAGTCTTTTGCGGAATTTAGCACGGACTCAAACCAGGGGCAAAGTGTGTCGGTAAGGGGCAAACTCTGTCGCACGAAAATGGAGGTCTCATCTTTATAGGGGCCTTTGGCTATCTGTCTATTAATCTGTGGTGACGTGTCTGCATCCCGCTTCGGCGGGCGTCCCATGGGGTTGGAGTGGTGTGGGGGATGGAGGGGAGGGCCCGGTCGGGGCCGTGAGCATGGGGTCGGTATATTTAATATGCCGATCCCTCGCCCCTCTGCCGCGAAAGCCGGTCGGGGTGGGGGGGGGGGCGCTGGGGAAGGCACATCCCGGTGTCCCCTCCTGTCTCCCTCCTTCCGGAACACCCATTCCGCGGCGCGTGCGGCGGGGGGGTCGGGGCACGGCGAGCTAACGCGTAAGCGTGCGCTTCTGGGCTTCGACTCCCTCCTCCACTAGAGAGGGAAGGGAACTCGAGAAGGGAAACCTGGGTTTCCCTTCATCCAATCTCTCCAGTGAAGGGCGGCGGAGTGGTGCACACTCTGCCATCGGACCGTTAAATAGGCCAGTGAAGAAAATGTGGCCCAACAACATCTGGGCCACAGTGAAGGGAGTTTCCTCCTTGGGGTGAACTCAGGCCAGGAGAGGATCGCGGGATAATGCTGCTGGCGAGGCCCGCCCTCCCCGCGAATGGTCAGCGTAGGCACTCGTAGGGGTTTTAGTGGGTATGCCCGTTAAATAGGAAGAGTCCCACATACCCCCAGGGAGTTCCCGATCCCCGGAGGATGTGGAATGCATTTTCCCTACGTTAAAAAAAAAAAAAGGCCGTGGCACCCAATGTGGCAACTTTGCATCAGCTGCTAGTAGCCGACTGTTGCAGTCGATTACTTACGCCGTTAATAGAATATAAATAATAAATGTAGTACAATAAATTATTTAGAATCAGTATATTTTATTTTGATACATACATATATATAATACAAACATAAGATCAACATGTGACATAAAAATAAATCTTTCTTTTCTATTTAATACAATAATTTAATACAATATTCTGTATTTAATATAATAATTTTTACTTAAAATAATAAATTTTTAAAACTATAAAAAAATACATTTCTTAATAAAACAAAAATAAACTTTTTTAAATGAAACGTAATAAACGTTAAATTTATATTATAAAATTTAATATAATATATTGCACTTGCAAAAACATTAATTATAATAGTTTGAATGGATATATACATGTATGTGCGTGCGTGCGTGCGTAGTTATAAATAACGCGTGTTCAAATATTAAATTATAATAATGTTTTAAGTTTTCTTTTTTTTAAATTTATGTGTTTTAAACAATTATTAGTTCTTAACTTGCTATAATTATTTAATAATATATTTGTCATACATTTTATAATGTTTAATATAATTTGTGCATGTGAGTGGCCACAGATACATGTCATCTATTATATTGCAGTAAAACTATTGGAATTTAAACTTTTTATAGTTAATCTTATCAGCAATTGCTGTCGATATGTAATACTTAAAAAAGCATTTTCATACTCATTTGAAATCAAACATTGCATAATGCCATATACATGTTGATTAACTAATAGTATCGTATCTGATGAAATTGTTAAACCACTTCTGTTTCAATCTAAGAAATATGAATTAAAAGTATCATAATTCTTAGTTTCAACAAATTCGCGACATAGATCATAACATAATTGGTCTTTAATATTAAATGCAGCATAACCACAAATATATATATCAATACAGGATTATTACAATCAACTATATTAATGAAATTTTTGTTAATAATTTCTGAGAAGCTAGTGAGATCATCTGTTATAGAATTATTAGTTACATCATCTATAGTATCTGTTAAAGCATCAAATGAGAATGCAACTTGACCGTATTTAGCTGAATCAAGTCCTAAAACACTTTTAGTTCTTGTTTTTTTTTCAGATTCGATAATTTAAGTGAATAATATGTAATAATTAACACCAGTTAACTGTCGATAACGACTAAATCTATTTTCTAACTTATCAGTTTGCAATTTTCAAGGTAATACGTAAACAATTTTCAATTCATTTTATGAATATTTAATAAAATTTATCATTATATTCACATTCTGGAAAAGAGCATCAAAAGTGTCTTTGGTTAAAATACCATAATTTAAGTTCAAAGCTTTCCAACTGATTAACCATAACAAGAAATCATTAAAAAAAGTAATACGATCATCATTTTTATCAGTGAAAGCAGCTTCCAAAGGATTTTTGTGTAAAGCAGATTTTAAAGAATTATACCCAATAAGAACACGATAGTATATTATACGTTGAAATCTGGGATTTACGGCGTCTAAATGTAATGGATTTAACGTATATTAGTTCCGTATAATTTTAGTTGTGATGTCCGGCTAATATACGTTGTCATAAATTACATTTATTCGTTTTTTAAATGTCATTTTGCAACCAATAAAAATCGTATTTACTAAACGAATAAACTAAATTTTACGAATACATAATTTTTACGAATATATATACGAGTATATATATATATATAAACGTATTGCAATACCCGTTTAAAATACGTTGTCTATATTATTCTTTTAAATGATTTTTATTATTGAATAAACGTATTATATACAAACATTTTTGTTTTTAAGGAAACGTATTATATATGATTATATAATCGTATTATATAATATGTTTATATTTAAAAACAAAATATTCGTATATAATACGTTAATATAATCCTATATAATATACGATTATCTCATATATATACTAAAAAAAGTCATTAATTTGACTAAATGTGTTTAGTCGGTTATCATTTCTTTAGTTAAAATATTTAAATATTTAAGTCAATACGATGTTTTTGGCTTAAATAATTAAATATTTCAACTAATAAAATAATGACCAACTAAACACATTTAGTTAAGTTAATGACTTTTTTCTTAGTGCACGATAAGATTTAATACAAAGAGGATAATACACATTTGATGACACTTGAATATAAAATAAAATAATTTTCAATTAAAAATTTATAACCTTTTATTTCTTTTAGAAGTTATATTTATACGTTATATGATTATAAAATGAGTGAAAAGAGTAAGAGAGGATCGACTTAATCTATGTTTTAATTTTTTAATTCATATTTTAATTTATTCTATTGATAATATTTAATAACTGTATATGTCAAAAGTACATTATATATATATATAGGAGGTATAGAGTTGTAGAAATTACTGTGAATATATAATCAACAATATTATTGTGTGGAATACAACTAAAACTACTCACTAAAGACTTGCATTTATTTCTTGCAAAATTCTTTATCTTTTCCCTGTTATGTTATGGAATAACTTAAAACTTTTTGCGTCAATGTAAAAAAAAAATAAATCTCACTGTTATAAAAATTCCTTAAAACAACTGAAACTTTTTTGCGTAATAATTGTACGAGTAACTAAATATTTGCAATGCAAGTTTTACTGAAGGCATTCTTAAGAGATAACCGACGTTAAAAATGTATCCTTTGTTCATAATAAATTCTTCCTCTCGGTTAACAGAATCAATTAATTGTGTCCAAAGTATGGAGTCTGCCGGATGAAGAGCTTTCCTTATTCGCGCGATATCGCCAGTTCGCCTCAAGCGAATGTCGACTGTCGATTCTGCCAAATTTAAGTGCTCTAGCGATCTGGCGCCAATGCACGTTTAAATTGATGGCTTCACGGTCCCTTGCATTTCGCGCTTAGGTACTTAGTATCTCCCCCTCTCGCTCGGACGAAGCCTACTCTCTTGTTCACGAGGGAGGCGCGATCTGGAGCTTTATCCTATTAATCGTTATGTTAATACGTTATATGATTATGAAAATTAATGTTTATATTAATAAAATAAAATTTAATTACTTGTTAGTATATAAATATATTATTAATAATTATAATAATAAAAGAATATTATTGTAGTTACCACTTTAGTTTTTCTTTGTATTTGCATTATACATGTGGCGACTTTTGGCCAATTTTAGCCATGATTGTATGGCATCTTTAATGCACTGATCGGAAGAATTGTTTCTTTTAAATTGCACTTTAGCAGCATCTGTAAAAATAAATTTTTTTTATATTTTTTATATACTAATTTTTATATACTAAAAATATGTAATTTTTATATACTAAAAATATGTATTTTAAAAAGTATTATAAACAAAAATTGCACTGAACAAAAATTTTGATTAACTTATACGAAAATTTACTTATGTACGAAAATTTGTAATTAACTATTTATGTCTTAACAAATAATGGATATTTTTTTGTAGGGCTTTTTACATTGAAAAAGGATATGCTTTTCAAAAAATTCCATCATCTTTCAATTTTTATAAACTTTGTTTCGGAATTTTTATGTAATAACGCAAAAATTTGTAATATTTGTAATAACTATATGAAATTTAAATATTTTGTTATAATATATAAAAATAAATGTAAAAGTGTGAAACCCTTTTTATTGCTTATGTACATATACTGTTAAAAATGATATATTAAAATTTTTCAATTTATTGACAAAATTTAATGTCAAGAAATTAGTATTCCAATTTTTTGAAAAATTATTGTCATGGAAGAAATAAAAATGTAGTAATTTATTTATAAGAGATAAATAATTTGTATAATAACAGTGTTATTATATGAACTTTAATGTTCAATCCATTGAAAAGCGTATTTATACATACCCGTAATAACTTCACGTAATTTTGTGGTTTCAAAACTTCTTTTCTTTTGTCCTTTCCAGTTGTACGTCATCGCTAACTCGTTTGTAATTAAAAATTTTAGCATATTCATTACGCTAGATCTTTGGTCAGTACCGCCAATCGTGGAAAGACGTCCTTTCTATAAAAATCATAATTGCCACATTAGTCATGTTTAATTATTTGTAAATTATAAAAGTTGACATGATTATAATTTTAAATCGTACCAGATAGATGTAAGCAGGGGATGGTGTTTTTTGGCTTTGAGCATCTACTTTTTCATGTAGTAATTCTTCCAATTTATTAAACTCATCATCGCTTTTCAGCGGTAACTCCGGCAATCCGTCCGGTTTCGATGTTGGATTTATTAATGTCGACATAGATTGTAAAAGCCGACTTATACAAACATTATTCTGCTCAGATAAAATTGTTATTTTTTCCAATCGTTCCACTACATATTTTTGGAATTGTTCTTGAGACATTATTGTCCCTGTATCGACTTGTCTTGATGATGCATGACCGTGAAATTCTATGTCACTGCTTTGCGTATTCTTTGATAACGAACCTATAAAATAATAACAGAGCTTGCAATTGGAAATGTAATATTATATACAGGTAATATCTAAAAATATTCATTTATATATACTAACTTTCAGAACGCGAAATAATTCCACTATTATATTATAATAATTCCACTATTATATATTTGCCATCAACATTTGAAGATTGATTTTGACATTTATTTCTGTCTGTACGTAAAGTATTGGATGTGGACGCATTTTTATTTTTCACGTTTTTATTAACATCCTTTTCATTGGAACTCGAATCGTCTTCTCCAGAATCATCAAAACTTGAGTCTCTTTGCTTATTGTTCTCATTCTCTGAGCCGTTTGAATTGAAAATTGTAGACTCTTCACGATTAACAATACTTTTCTGCTTTTTTTGATTTCTACATTTAGTATCAGTAATGTAGGTAATCATTCTTGTGGAGGATTCGGACGTGGACGAATCAGACGTGTTCACCTCTTCTTCTACTTTATCAGATAGTTCCATATATTTTTTCTGTGAAATTTCTATGGAATTGAGCGTGTCATCTTCTGTTGAACCATGTTCCAAAATAATATCCATGTATTTTAAAATACCATCATAGTCATCTGAAAAAATTATATTTGAACATTTTATAAAATATGTAGATTGAAACAGTAATTAGTGAAGAATGAATAAAATAGTATTTAATCTTTATGAGAGCCTACGATTAGAATTGTGTTAATGCAATATATAAATTAAAATAAATTTATTATGTCTATATTTTTTTCGTTTTTACACCAATACTTACCTGAAACTTTTAATACTCGGTGGATTTTATATTTCATCCATGTGGCGTCATATGGTTCATTTAATACTAGTTTGTCAAAAACTTCTTGTGATCTAGTCTTTGGCCAATAGCATTTCTTTCGGTTATCTATCAGCCAAATCAATGGGACGACGGCACACTCCTTTTTTTGCTACTTAGGTATTCCACAAGGGAATATGTTTTTTATTCTTTACGTTTTGAGACATGATTTAATATTCCTACGGATTTTTAATATCTTATACAATTAAATTTTACTACTTTTTTTGACAATTCACAAATTATTGTTATTTATAAGAAAACACGATATTAAACAAATTTGTGATTATATATGTTTAAATATGATGAATACTTTGAAAACTTTTTTTATTTACGTTTTAAATATGATAAAAATATTTAAAAAACTTTTTTTTTATTTATTTTTTTATTTTAAATACGTTTTAATTAACGTAATTTTAATATCAAAATAAATTCTTATTATAGATTCTGCACAATAATTTAAATACAATAGAATTTTATTAATTTTGCAGAATTTTCTGTTTTTCATAGATACAAAGACTCTAATTATACTTCATACATAAAACTGTAGTTAACTCATTCAAAAATGCTTACTTCTATTTTGTTTAATATTTTCATTGAATTTTATTAATAATATAAACTAAATAGTATTCATACAAAATTATTACAAATGTAATAATAATTTAAACAAATTACTACACTACTTGGTGAATAATAGGAAAAACTCCGAAACCTTCTTTAAAAGGTAATCGGAGATATTTATTGGATATGTTATTAACAAAAAATGCAGTAGAAGTATTAATATTAATACTTTTTACATAATAAATACCTAGTTTAGATGAAGGTATATTGATATAAATTGTCGACATATTTAAATGTGGTCCCTATACATTTATATTTAGCATCAATGAAAATAATTTCTTTGATAACGTATATTTGATTGCCAACCGCTACAGTATTATCAGGAAGTTTGACTGATATTTTCATGTTTTTATAAATTAGTTTTTTGCATTTAAAATGATAACAAATATTTGGATTGGAGAAAAATAGTCGCTTAGGAAGGTAAGTTGGAGTGTCAGACGATTTAATTTCAATCTCGATATTTTCTTCTTCTGTAATTTGGTTGCATATTTACTTGTTGCAAAGGTAATTTTTTAGAACGATTTCGTCTTTTTAGAGATTGAAGATAATTTTCGAAAGGAAAGCAACTATATCTTTCTATTGGACCATATGTTTGTACGTCTGCACAAAGATGCAGTAATGAATGTACATTAAACACGACAAAATCCTCACCATATATTTTAGCAGATTTGAATACAACTTGAATATAACTTTCTAATAGCTTCTTCAGCAACGTTTATGTAAGCCTCGATTACAGGTACACTAGATAATATAGTAATTGCTACATGAAATAACAAAAAGGGTCGATATTTTACGTTATCAAGAATATTATAGAAAATGGTTACGCTGCTATATAAAACAATGAATCAAAACTCAGTTGCTTTAAATTTTTTTAAGTTTACTAAAACTCGAAGTTTTCGACAAAAATCAGACGTGACGAATTTACGTATTATCTGTATGTTATAATCAATTGCAGCAAGATTTTGTCGGGAGAGTTTACAGCGACGGCTTCCTTCTATCCAATACTTTACAAGCAAACGCTTCGTATACCTAGATATATTATATGCATAGGATCCAAAACAAACTGCTTCACGAGATCTATATTTAAAGTTAATAATGGTGATTTTCCTTTTACATGATCATCATTCTTCTCATCAATATAGTCGTGTTTCGTTCTTAAAATAACTGAATTACTTATTTTAGTTGGATAAAAAGTTGCTTCTTTACTCTTTTGATAGTACACCTTTTGCATCCGTACAAACTTGTATGCCCTTTAATCATCTTTAGCATGGCTCTTGCGGGTGCATCAGCCGTAAAACATTCAATTTCAACATAATATGTTTTACAATTGTATTGAAAGTCGTTTTCTCGTAAAGAAATCATTTCTTCAATAAAAAGCTATAGGTATTCTTCAAGATTTATTAGTTTTCCTTCACCACAGAAACATGCAATCATGAATGGACGTGAATCTATAATATCATCACTACGACCTAAAATAGGCCACAAGTCAGTTCTATTGCTCTTGAATACAGGTAAACTGTCAATATTAATAATTAATTTAATAGTTGAAATTTCGCCATTTATTCCGCCATTCTGTAATTTACGCGTCAAACATTTTTGAATTTCATAATAATACATCTCGTCATTATCAAAAGAAATGGTTTTCAATTTTCTACAAGACACACCCAATAGGTTTTTATCAATACGCGGTAAAAATGGATAGGCTGAATTAATTAAATTCAAAATCTGATTTAACGCTGCATGTGTTAAGTTATTATCGATTGCTATCTTACGCAAATTATTCATAAAATTGGTTGCATTTATTTGAAATGTAAGTGTTATAAAACCATTATCATTATGATTTTCATTATTCTCATGAATGGAACTATCACTGTCGTCAGTGTATAATATATATATATATATATATATATATATATATATATATATATATATATATATTATCTATATTATTCGAATTTAATTCTATGAGCATTAATATGGAAGGCAATTCATTGGTATTTACTGTATCTACTGTATCTACTGTATCTACTGTATTTATTGTATCCATGCTTTTATTACTTTCAACTGCATAGCATATAGATGAATTTAAATTTTGTATATTTGTATAAGTAGAATTAGAGTCATTTGTATACGAGGGCAATAATATGTTTTGTACTGCATTATTTATTTTTTTACCTAACTGTCAATTACTGAAAAGCTTATTCTCACACATTTTTTAATTATTTATGTAACGATTAAAACTATTGAACAACAATAATTATAAAATGTTAAAAATAAAAGTTCTACTATTTTTTTATATAAAATTCAAATGTCTAGTGTAACGTAGACAATTTTTGCTCCTGTAACAGACAATGTGAAAAATATTTATATATTAAATCTAAAAATGTAAAATAATAAATATATATGTATATATAATAATATATAAATAAATTTGTTAAATATATAATGTATTTGGGAAAACAGAAATATAAAAATATAATTTCTTATATTTATTTTTAAAAATATGATTTATCGAAGATATACATTTATTTTATTTATTTAAATCTAAAATTTCCTCTGACTGGATTGTTAATATTAAATTAATTAAATAATACATTGAAAATTAGGTACAATAAAAAGCACTACGTTTTGCTAAACATATTCGCACTTTTCTTAGAAAGGTCATGCTTATTTTAAAAAATTGAAAGATCATATTTTATCTAAATATGCTACTTTTAATCATTTCAAAATTGTTTATTGTGTACGTTTTACATAAAAAAGGAGACATCATTTTATATAATTTAATATTTTTATAAATTTGTAGCCGTATGCATTCTATGACTCTGATTGTGAGCAGATATAGAAATCTCTAAATATTATTTACATAGATGACGATCTCTCTTATCAATAACCATCTATCCTCTTCTCTGCTCGCTTTGAAACACTCTTCTTTCTTTTTTATCCTGTTCTTCCGCTTATTCCTCTCTTCACTCTGTCTTATCGCCTTTCCTTCTTCTAATCTTTTACTACATGTATCTCCAATTGCACCTGTCCGCTTTTTGCAACATTCTTCTTCCCCTTCCTTCCATTCCGTCCACTCCTTACTCTTCTCACTCTTCTTGTTATTCCTCTCCATCCTTCATCTCTTCCCATTTTTCTGTTCCTTTTCATGAATCCCTCTTCTATCCTCGCTTCTATCTCATACATCTCTCTTTTCACTTGCCTTCCACTCTCACTCTCTCCCCCTCACACACACTCTCTCTCTCTCTCTCTTCCCCTTTCTCTCCTCTCTCTCTCTCCTCTCTTTCTCTCTCCCCTCTCTCTCTTCTTCTCCTGCTCCTCTTCTTCCTTCTCCATTTCTCCATCTCTTCCCCTTCCTCTCCTTTCTTTTTCTTTCTCCGTCACCCTCTTCTCTTCTCTCCTCTCTCCACGTTCCTTCTTCCTTGTCTCCCTTTTCTCTGCCCTCTCATCACCCGCCCTTAACTTTCACCTATCATCGCCCACTCTTCTCTCCATCTTAGCCTCTCTCACCTCCTACCTTTCTATCTTCCGCCTTTCTCCCCCTGCTCTCCTGCCTACTCTTCCGTTCACCGTGGATCTGCTTCATTATCCTCAGCTATTCTGTCATGCAATTTCTCACTGCGGGTCTTCTTCACTGCCCTCTTCACTTCCATCCTGCAATCCCTCTTTCTCCCATCTCCTTCCTTCTCCCCCCTTGCCAGTTCACCTTATTTCCTCTTCTTCCTCCCTCTTGCCTTCCATCTTTTCTCTGCGCTCCTCCTCACTTGATTTCCCTTCTCTTCTCCTATCTGCTACCCGCCTCTAACCTCCAACTGTCATCGCGTACGTCTTTCTCCACCTGCACTCCGACATCCCCTTCATTTCGCTCCTCATCTGCCCTGATTCCTCCACACCACTGTCCTCCACACGTCTACCATGTCCTCCTTCCGCTCCTTAATTTCGCTGCCTCTACGCTTCAGCTCCTCCAACTCTCCCTGCCTTTTCCTCTTCAACCCCATTTCCCTTCACCCTCCTTCACCCAGCTCACTCTCTTCCTCTCCTTCCAGCCAGTCCTCCACCTTCACTCTTCTCGCTTACTTTCCCTTCTCCTTCCTTCGCTCTGTCTACTCGCTCCATTGTCTCCTTTACTTTTTCCCCAACTCTTCTCTAACCTCTCAACACTCAACACACGTGCCTTAGTCCGTTCACTCGCCCTTATCCTAATTGATATCCCTTCCTGATATGCCTTCCTCAATATCGATATATCGGGATCATTTTCCACTACACCTTCTAACCGTCTCCTGCCGCCATCTGCCGTCTGCCGTCGGTACTCCGCCTCCTCTCTCTCTACCGCACCGCTCCTTCCTTCTGCTCTTTCCTTACCGACCCATGCCCGCCATCCTCTCCCCGTTCCTTTCCGCTCCCTGCTTCCACTTATTATCCTCGTATTTCTTTTCTTCCTTTTCTTTTTTATTTCTTCTTTTCCGTCACTTCTCTTCTGATTCCTCTCCGTACAGGCTCCTCACTATCTTCCCTCTTCCTTTGTTACTCCCTCGCTTTTCTCCACGTTCCACTCGTTTCCTTGATTTTCTCCTGCTGTCCATAATACTTCCACGTCATCCTTCTCATCTCTCGTTCCAACTTTCTCATGCTTATATTTCCTTACTCCATGTGCCCTTCACCTCCACTCCACTTCCTCCCACGGCAAGGTCCCTCCTCTTATCCCTCTATTCCTCCTTTTCACTCAATACTGTCCCTATCTATTCAATACTCCGATCTTTCTCCGGACTCTCATTTTACACGTACACTACGTCCGCCATCTTATCCCCTCCTCTATAAGCATATAATATTTTAGCATGTGAATTTCTTTTATAACGCTGACTTTCTTTTTCTAATATTTAAGTAATTGTCAATAATTTTTATGAACATATATACATATATATATATATATATATATATATATATATATATATATATGTATCGATTCGGGAATTTTTACTCTACATTTTGATATAAGAATCTAGTACCTGTCAATAATTTTTATGAACATATATTTATATATACATATATATATATGTATCCGGAGAAAGATCGGAGTATTGAATAGATAGGGACAGTATTGAGTGAAAAGGAGGAATAGAGGGATAAGAGGAGGGACCTTGCCGTGGGAGGAAGTGGAGTGGAAGTGAAGGGCACATGGAGTAAGGAAATATAAGCATGAGAAAGTTGGAACGAGAGATGAGAAGGATGACGTGGAAGTATCATGGACAGCAGGAGAAAGTCAAGGAAACGAGTGGAACGTAGAGAAAAGCGAGGGAGTAACAAAGGAAGAGGGAAGATAGTGAGGAGCCTGTACGGAGAGGAATCAGAAGAGGAGTGACGAAAAAGAAGAAATAAAAAAGAAAAGAAAGAAAAGAAGATACATATATATATATATATGTATCGATTCGGGAATTTTTACTCTACATTTTGATATAAGAATCAAGTAATTATTTCAATATTTAATTTTCTTATAATAAACCGAAAGTCATTTATTATAAAGCACATAATATTTTAGCATGTGAATTTCTTTTATAATGTTAACTTTCCTTTTCTAATATCGAAGTAATTGTCAATAATTTTATGAACATATACAAGGTGTCCCATAATTCGCGAACCACCCGTTACGTGCAGGTAGAGTAGGTTAAACTGAGTAAAAAAATTATCTACCATTTTGCAATTTTTGCAATAGTTAATGAGATATTAATTATAAGAGATCAGCCAATCGGCGCCTGGCAGGAGCGCGCGGCACAAAGAAGCCTCCCATTGTTACTTGATACTAGGCGCGCCGACGAAGCGGTGGGAGGAATCCTCTGCATTGACAACCTGAAGAGTCACATACATAGTCACACACATATCGACGCGCCTAGTATTAAGTAACAGTGGGAGGCTTCTTCGTGCCGCGCGCTCCTGCCGGGCGCCGATTGGCTGATCTCTTATAATTAATATCTCATTAACTATTACGAAAATTGCAAAATAATACATAACTTTTTTATTCAGTTTAACCTACTCTACCTGCACCTGACGGGAGGTTCGCGAATTATGAAACACCCTGTAAATATGTATAGATTCAGGAATTTTTGCTCTGCATTTTGATATGAGATTTAACTAATTATTTTAAATTTTATATTCCTTGCTATTATAAGTGAAATAATACAAGTTCGCGTAGTCTTATTCACTTATTAATTTTATAAAAAGATCGATATATATTTTAGAGTAAGATTGAATATGGTTAATATTCTTATTCTTTTTGTAATTAATAAATTATGCTAAGTCAATTAATTAATTGACAATCGATCTTATAATTACAAATGGTTTTTGTTAATCCTATAATGAATAAAGATTATTATAAAATTGTACACGGAGCCGAGAGGTTACCCCGACTAGTCAATACACATATACATATATATCGATATCGATATCAATCAGCTGGCAGCAAGCGATAGGAACGTTACCGAGTATAAGCCAAGGAGATACAAAAACTGAAGAATGCGATAAACAGAAGGGGGTTTGGACGAAAGATCGGCAAGGAATCATGTGTATCAAGCACGAGACGCCGAAGCGAACGGTTGCGATATATTGGATTAAGCGATTACGGACTTAGAAAATTTTTGATACTTACCGTGAATCGGAATCTATGATTAGTGCACCGTGACGCGGTTTCGCGAGACTCGCACCAAGTGTTTGAGATATTTCTCTGTACGAATTATTTAAAAGTTTTTTTATTAAAGCAAGGTTAAGAGAGTCAGTCTTTTTTTTTACTGTGCTTGCCCGGTTCATCAGCACCTGTCGTTTCTCCATCCAAGCACCCGTTCCTGCGTGCGATTCTGAAAATTCTAGACGGCGAAACTTACCTGTGAGAATATCCCAGACTGAACCTTCTCAGTTGTCTTATAGCCAATTTAAAATCAGAAGTGGAATTCGCGGGTCTTGTGTGTAGCGATCCGACTGAAAACAAAGGACCGATCAAGATTGGAGAAGCTCACAGAAGAGGAGCTCAGAAGAGAGGCTCCCAATAGAAGGGACGAAGGAGGAGTTGATCCAGGCGATAGTGCAACATCTGGAGAAACATCTCCAGGAAAGGAGATGTTTCCTGGTGAAGGAACCGCCAAGCCGTGGAAAGGAAGCCAAGGGGAGGTAAGCCTTTTAACGGCGTCGGACATGCTCCAGCTAATGAATAAATTTTTTGATTATATACACGTGCAACAGCAGCAGGTTCTCGACCAACTAGCTCGCCAGTAAGAAGCGTTTTTACGGCAGGTAATCAGTACAACGGGCGGACGACAAGAGTCGTCGGGCAATAGCGAATCCGACGAGCTCGAGGACCGCCGGGCGAAGATGAAGGGCATCAGCAAGCTGGAGCACGAAGAGAGACTGTCTCCTGTGAGTTAGTCTGGATTCAGTAACGAACACTGGGATCTCTCGGTGAACGATGACACAGGACGCCAGAGCGCGACCGGAGGAAGGGCGATTAAGTGGATAGCCACCCAGATATCAGAATTCATGGGGCTAAAGACAGAATCGGTCAGGGTGTGAATCCAGAGAGTGGATAAAGTGGCTCGAGTACATGGAGCTACTGACGGGTTGTACTGTTAGCGGCCTCGAGCAAACTTACCAAAGACGCCCGAAAGTGGTACGACACCCAGATGGGGGCAGTTTTGGAATCGTGGTCAGATCTCAAACAGGCCGTGATGAAAATGTTCGACATTAAAATTCCGTATTACGCTTCAATCGAAGCAAGAAAATAGAATCCAACAAAAGGAAACATTCCACCAATATGTGCTGGAGAAGCTAGCGCTCATGTACAGGGTGCTTCTGCAACATACAGATCAGTAAGTTGGGTTGCCTATCTGACGATCGGCAGGGGCATGTTTTACCGACCTCGCATAATCGAAAATTAATAAAATCAGGGGATCGATTACGTAATTTTTTCTTTGTGAAAAGTGAAAAAATTACATGATTGATACCTTAAATGCAAATCCGGTAATGAATGAGAAAACTGAAATCGGCTTTTAACATACAGTATTTTATATTAAAAATTACTATAGTATGTAGTAACTATGGACTATTAAGAACATTTCAAGTTAAAATGCTGTGTAAAACTGTAAAAATTGACGTAATTTACATAAAAATTACATTAATTACGTTAATTTTTACAGTTTTACGTAGCATTTTAACTTGGAATGTTCTTAGTGCTTAGCTGCTGGCTTCGCTTTGGAGCTGACTCTGAGGCTACTTGCCCGGCTGGATTCAGGATCGGAACAGGTGTCGAGTCGGCGGTCGGTCGGGCTTATATACCCGGGAGCCTTCCCCCTCTCTCGAACGCTACGAGAGAGAGGGGGTTCCCAATGGCGTGCGCGATGATGGTTTTACGCGATGGGGCGCTCATAGACGCCGAGTCTCAATAATTGGAGGCGGGTGTTCGGTCCCCGAGACCGTTAGTAACGGCGTACCGTTACAAGGGAAGAGAAAGTTATAGTCTACATCGATGACATTATGATTGCGTCCGTAACGATCGAAAAAAACCTGCAAACGTTAAAAAAAATTTTGGCGATACTCAAGCATTATAGTTTTGAATTGAATTACGAGAAAAGTCAATTCCTCAAGAAATCGGTGGAATACCTAGGATACATAGTCTCAGAACAGGGAATAACTCTGAGCAAACGGTACACTAAAGCGGTACGAGACTTCCCCTGTCCGCGGAATATTCACGATCTACAAAGGTTTCTAGGATTGACAAGTTACTTCTGAAAGTTTATTCAAGATTACGCGAAGGCTCTACATCATTTAACCAAGAAAACGGTTAAGTTCGATTTCGACGACAATTGCATTCTATCGATTAAAGGAGATCCTTACTACTTATCCCGATCTATGGATTTATAATCTAACAGCCGAAACGGAATTACATACGGATGCGAGTGTGCAGGAAATCGCGGCGATTCTATTACAAAAGCAAAAAAACGGGCAATTGGCGCCGGTAGCTTATTACAGCCAGCTAACGAATAACGCGGATAAAATTACCATTCTTTCGAGCTAAAGATGCTGGCCATTGTTCGCGCAATTGAGAGGTTCCACGTATATTTATACGGCGTCGATTTTTCGGTGGTAACCGATTGCAATGCATTAGTGCATGCGATGAACAAAGCTAACATTAATCCGTGAATCGCGCGGTGGACTCTCGCATTGCAAAATTATAAATTCAGAGTAATTGATCGTTCGGCACGGAAAATGACTCATGTAGATACTCTAAATCGACAGATTGGTTTTTGTTCACGAGCTTGCGTTAGAACGAGATATAAAGTTCCGTCAACTACAAGACAAAAAGTTACAGGAGATTGTGAATAAACTTGAATATGAAGACAATGAAAAATTTACGTTAATCGATGGGTTAATATACTGGAAAGAAATAGATAGACCGCAATTTGTAGTCCCGGAGACCATGGTCAATTATTTAATACAAATTCATCATGATGACTTGGTCCAGAGAAAACATATAAAAGTTTTTACAAGTCATATTGGTTTCCCAGTATGAGGAAAAAATACGCGAATATATAGACAATTGTATATATATATTGTCTGCATCACCGGTAACACGTCGCCACACTCGGGTGAAGGACAGATCGAACAAATAAGGTTGCCAACCGGCCCTTTTGAAATTCTACATATTAATCACCTAGGCCCGCTACCGATTTCAACAAAAGGTAGCACGTCTTTATTATTGTCGACGCGTTTACAAGACATACCTGGTTATTTGCCTCGAAATCAACGACTACAAAGGAAGTCCGAGATAACCTTATTTTGCTATTCAATATGTTTGGAAACCCAAAAGAAATAATAACCGACCGCGGTACTGCTTTCACGTCAAGTAAGTTTGAAAGCTTAGCTGATAAACATGGTATTTACTACCGAAAGGTTGCAGTAGCTGTACCTTGGGCTAATAGTTTAACCGAGAGGGCAAATAGATTTATCATAAACAAATTCAAACGAATTGTTGTTGACCCGAAAAAGTGGGAGGATTCGTTAGGAACAATTCAGTACGTGATCAATAATACTTATAATTCGGTTATTAAATCTATTCCATCTAAATTATTACTAGGGTATGGCCAACGCAATCATTCAGATAGTAAACTTGCAGAATACGTAAATGACCTAACAAAAATAGACAATTACCTAGAAAACGACCGACTTAAACAACGCAAAATAAGTCAGGAGGCAACACAAAAAGATTCGCGAATATAACAAAATATATTTCAACTAAAGTCATAAAAAACCCACGGCATATAACGTCGGGGATTAATATTATGCTCCGAGATACGCAAGGCAAACCTGGTGAAGGAAACTCAAAGCTAATTATGAAGACCCGTATATACAAAAAGCTATGAAATAATCGTTATGTAAAAAGAGATATAACCGGCTTCAATATCACAGCTAAGTCGTTAAATACGATAGTTTTGTCCCATAAAATCAAACCATGAGTCAAGCCACGGCCATCTGTATTTCCAGGCCGTGGCACCCCCGCCTCCCTGACGGTGCGCCACCTTGTGATAGGGGGGCTCACCCCGAAAGTGCCCCTGATGTGGTCGTCAGGTCTTAGGACTCAAGACCCCCAGGCGATCCGGAGGGGTGCTAAGAACGCACCAAAGAGAAGAAGCATGATGGAAGTCACACCAATTGTGAAGACCTCCGTAGTTTCGAAGGCTACGGACCAGCGGAGGGGGGTATCGTCCCTGTCCCCCTTCTTCGTCGTTATCCTGCAAAGGGCCACCCGGGGTATTGACGGTGAGCCCCCGGGGGCATGGGTTATCGCCAATAAGGCGAAGAACCCTATAGTTCTCATTGATATGGCCTTGAGGGCCATATTATACCTCAAGGAATATTTGAGAGGGGCAGAGACCACGATCCGAAAGAGATGGAGGAAATTCTGTGAGCTTGACCCGCGAGTGTGCCCTTGGTCTTGTGAGGGCTAGCGAGGATATCCTGGAGGCGGTCATATACCTCACAGAATTTCTAAGGAAAGGCCTTAGTGGATGGCGCTTTTGTGAGGATCCCTCATTACACAGTGGCACTGTGGGACCCCCTCAAGGGATGCCTCCACACAAACGGAGGCAAAGCAGTGAATACCCCCACTGGTGTGGGAACGTTCGCGGAAGTAGAGGAGGCGCTGCGGCGCCTGATCAGAGAGGAGGTGGGGCTCATCCTTGCTGAAAGGCTGAATGGGTCCACGCGTCCCCTTTCTCTAAAAGAGAACACGACCATCGTGTCGAAAACGGGGTCATCACCGAGTGGCTCCGTTCCTACAGAGATGGAGGGCCTCCCTCTGGGGAGGTTTGTCTCTCCCCTCTTCCTTCTCCTCCTTGAGGAGGAAGAAGAAGAGAGAGGATCCCTTTCCGCGGGACTCCCGCCCTCCTTTGGGGAGTGGAAGTTCCCCCGGAAAGATTCGTCCCTCTCTGGATGGGGGGGACCCATCTTCCTCTTCGGAGAGGATGGATACCTCAGTGATGCCACGCCAGGTACGCGGCTCCCGGCTCCATATGACGCACACACAAGCGCGAGCCCTATAGGTGTGAGCTCGGCGCCTCGGCTAACTTCGGAGAGTAGAGAAGGAGAGAAATATGTTTTGTGTCCTCTTCTCACTTTCTACTGAGTTCGCGAGGCAACGCGGCATCACACGACGTAGCTCACGGCTTGCTTTGAGTCTTATGTCTTATATGTAGAGCTATTCTCTTATCCTTCACAGCTTATTTATGACAAAATCTTTGCATTATATATATATATAAAATATATATATATATATATATATATATATATATGCACATATATTGTTAAAAAAAAGTTATTAAATAAATAAAAAAATAAAAATTCTTTTTATTACTGCGTGTATATATATATATATATATATATTGTGACGTGACGTTTTCTTTCGTCACAAGGGCCGAGAGCCCCGATCGGGGAGGGTTTTCGCGGGGCCTGCGTCCTCGAATAATAGAGAGAGCGCCCTGCGAGATTTACTTTTTTCATGTCGCGCGTTATTTGCGAGTTTGGCAGCAACCTCTAGTCGACAAGTACGCGGGTCCGAGGAGCCTGGTTGTGACGGCGAGCGGAGGCCAGGGACTGCGGAGAGATCACGCCCGGTAAGGACTGTGCATTTTGCTCAATAATTTATAAACCGGCGGAAACATCGGCTGCCGTTAAAAGGTTTAAATCCGCAGGATCGTACCAAGAGCGAAGGACCGGGAAGGAACGGTCAAGGAGATAGCCACTCCCGATATATTGAACATCGGAGCCCCGACTACGGAGCTGGAGGGTCGGACTCAACCATGGGGTCCGGGGAAGCCAACGGCACCGGACCGAGCCGCCCGGAAGCTGCTGACAAGCCGCACCGGGAAGTTGCCTCGCGGGAACCGAGAAATCACAAGATCGATAACTCAAATCGAACGGGCCGCGATAAGAGGCGGCCGTGATTGGAAAACCTTCCCCGATCGGGCCTCTCGGCCCTTGTGACGGACGAAAGAAAACGTCACGTCACAATATATATATATACACGCAGTAATAAAAAGAATTTTTATTTTTTTATTTATTTTTTATTTATTTATTAACTTTTTTTTAACAATATATGTGTATATATATATATATATTATATATATATAATGCAAAGATTTTGTCATAAATAAGCTATGAAAGATAAGAGAAAAGCTATACATATAAGACCTAAGGGCCACGATAGCGCCGCAGGTGGCCTAATTGCGTACGATGTCGCCGGCGTGTCTCCCGCAGGCCTCACGCTCGTCACTGTTCGGCGAGCGATCGAGGACGACAGGCCTATCGACCCGACTAGTGAATATCATCCTGAGCGAGACCGGACGACAACAAGGAGGAAGGATTGTAAGGCCGCCAAACCGGTAACTCGTGCGATTCGGACGAACGCGCCCTGTTATAATTGTAGTAATTCTAGTTGTCGCGATTCACGGGGAAATTGTATTCCGCCGTCGCGTATTGGTTGCCGTGTCGTTTTTGAGATTTGCGAGAGCCGCATTTCGTCCGAGTCGTAAAAAGGGCAAAACGTCTCTCTCAATAATCGCCGCCGATAGTCGTTATTGTATTACCGTATCCCGTATCGTTTAGTTGTCGAAATTTGTTGCCGCGTGTTAATTTGTATCCGTCGGGAAGCGAGCTCGTATACCGCGTGTCGCGTGCGACTTCGCGTTCCGTGCCATTTATGGTGGCGACTCGCGATCCGGGAACAATTATTGTAACGTCAATTAGTCGAATATAATTCTGTGTACACGGATGTCGAACTTGCGTATTCCGCTTGTTGGAGGAACCTCATACGCCGTATAAAACATGCAACAAGTACCGTGGTGATCGATGGCGGAGATCGATGCGTGCCGATCGTGCATGTTTGCGTATATTTCCGAAGTTCTAGCGTAAATCGATTAGAGCGATCAGCGGGCGATTCGTGGCCGGGATCTGTCACCTATAATTGAATAATATATTTCTACGATTGCCACGACCTTAACAAGCCGCGAGCGATCTACGAAAAAGTTTGGATTCCTACGAGATCACGCGTAATTCAATATCCCTCGGCCGCGACATCGCGTCGAGCGTGCGACGTATATGTCTAGTTGTCGCATTTAGGATAACTCGTTCGGAGAGGCTTTCTCGCTCCACACCGAAAGTTCTTTTCTGTACTATCTTTACCTCTCGACTGTTTGTCAAATATATTTATTTTTCTAATTAATAATTGTGTCTGTTTTCCGGGAGATTTTCACCCGCCAAATATCGATTCTCGATCCCGTTCAGCTTTTGACGCACCTCCCTCTCCACCGCTTGAGTATTAGCTAGCCGCGTTAGTTGCCGTCGCGATCGTAATTGTTTTGCGATTTTGAGTGGATCAGGCGAATCTTGTATTAATTGGAGACGGCGCGAATTTTCGCGCCTGGCGCCCAAACTGTATTGTTCCGATATAATAAATTGACGATCAATTAAGCGATCGCGCCGAAGGTGTGCCGTAGGTCAGTCCACCGGCCCAAAATTCGTATGAAGGAGCGTACGCGGGTTTTTTTAACCAAGAATTAAAGTCACGGTCACAATATATATATATATATATATATATTGTTATTAAAAAAAAATAAAGTTAATAAATAAATAAAAAAATAAAACATTCTTTTGATTGCTGCGTGTATATACACATATATATATATATATATATATTCACTAATAACTTTTCGAGTTATAAGACTTAAAAGTTTCAGCATTTTGACATAAAATACAAAATATCTTTTATAATATTTGTTTTTTGATAATCTTACCCTTATATTTTTATGCATAGAATAATAAAAAAAAAAGTATGTAGTTGTATGTTACAAATTGCATACTTTTTTTAAAGATAACGATGCAGTTTCCTTACACCAATTGATTTGTCTCATTATTCTATGCATAAAAGTATTGTAGACATGGTGTCTTTTGCAGACTGGTGTCTATTACAGACATGGTGTCTTTTGCAGACATGGTGTCTATTACAGACATGGTGTCTTTTGCAGACATGGTGTTTTTTGCAGACATGGTGTCTTTTGCAGACATGGTGCCTATTATAAACATTTTTATCTGAAAAAAATAAAAAATCCTACTATTTATTATATTTATTATATTATATGTATAAACAACAATGTCTGTTATTCATATAATATTATAAATATAATAAAATATAATATAATATAATAATAAAGAAAATAAATTCACTATCTTTTGTATATTATTATATATCGTTGCATGATGAGGGATCAGCAATATCATTAATATCTGCAGCATATAATGTAAGACTGCTTTTCTGATTTTTAGGAAGCTTCTTATATAATTTATTCCACGACATGAGACATAAATGTTTTTCATCAATTTTTATTTGTAGAACAGTTTCTTTTCTCGCTTTTAAAACTGATTTAAAAACACAAATAGCGTTTACAGAAGTAGACGAAAGTTTATTTCGTTTTTTTGTTTTTAAATCTGTTAAAACGGAAAATATTCTTTCTGGATCAGCATTTGAATTTGGAAGACATCTAACAGCATTCAAAAGAGATTTGAGATTGGGATATTTGTCATTATTAATGAAGTATTGGATTTGTAAAATATGTTTCCACATATCATCAAAATTTAATTGTAATAGCTTTTCTTTTTCTGTTAATGTAAAATCTAAATGTAAATTAAGCCATTCTTTTTTTAATCCGTTTTCATCAAAACCGCCAAAAGTTTCAGCTATAAAAGAAATATCATTGAATGATGTTTCTCTATCAATACCCAGGTAGCACATGTTCGTTTTATAAACGTTTTCTAAACATATGCAATATTTTTTTTAACCGTCAAACACCAATAAAAAACGTTTCAACAGAAACATTTTTAAAATCATGGTTTAAGAAACGTATTTTTTACGTTTCTATAAATAGAACAAAAATTAATTTTTTAATTCAAAATTATACATATACACATTATTAAGACTGTACTTATTAAGACGATCCCCAGATAGCACAGAAAATTAAAAGATGACGAAAAGATGTCTTTTTTAATTATCTTTCTGACAAGGCTAAGTGTCTAAAAGAATATCTTTCTACTTACAAAAAAAGTCATTGTTTAAAATATGTGTCTTCTAAAAGTCATAATTAATTTTAGTCGACGAAAAGATGTCTTTTTGATCATCTTTTCGACAAGACAAAAAAGATCTATTTTATAATATACGTGTTCCTTTGTTTGCCGCTACGTGGCGTATTCAGGCTTAAATAACTCGTATTCAAGTTTTCATAACATGTATAACCTAACCTAAAAGAACAGGTACTAAAACTATAATTTAAATTATGTCTTTTTTGTCAATTTGACTTTTGACATAATCTCAACAAGAGATTCAGAACATGATGAAAATAGATAGATTATATCCATATATACATTATTTTATTGAATCTATGAATAAACAAATTTTTTACAAATAAAGAAAAAAAAACCGTATTTTGACAGTTTCTTAAATTTTTTTTTGTTAGAAAATGACGTTTCCCTTAACGTTTTTTAAGTGGACATTTTAACCAATCAGAAACGTTTTCAAAAGCCGGTTCTAAAACGTTTCGCAGAAACATTTGTGAAACGTTTTTGAAACGAATATGTGCTACTTGGGTACTTAATATAGCTGTGTCAGGTTGAAAAACTTTTAATTTTGACAAAAATTTATTATTAATTGGCAATCTTTTACTAATTTCTTCAGCGGCAGTTACATAAAATTGCAAACAATTCTGTCTAACGTTTATAACTGTATCTGTGTGGCCTTCTTTAATTAATTCATTTAGGTATTCTTCGCAATCAAATCCTAAATAAATTTCTTCTAAAGATTTTTGATTTTCTTTTTCATCAAATTTAATATAATTGCATAAACAATCCAAAAGCTTTGGTTTTAAAAAGTTTTTATAAACTGTGGTTAAAAATTGTAATGATTTTGGCTGCAATAAATGTATTCTAGTTTCTACAGCTTGGAAAAATGAATTTAAAAAATTGAAAATATATTTTAAAAACAATATATATAAAAAAGCTTTTGTATCTATATTTTGCATTATAGACAATAAATATGTTCCGATTTTTGTCTTTTCGCTTACGGTATTTTCATTCAGAAATAGCTTGACAGTATTTCAAGACTCAATAAGTCTTTCAACATATGAGTGGTGAGAAAGCCACCGTGTATCAGACAATTTTAAAATTTTTCGGTTTATTTCTTGAAAACATTCGCTGAATTCTTGATAAATAGCCGAACGTTTCGGACTAGAGTTAATAAAATTTGTAAGTTTTTTAATAAATTCCTTGCAATAATCGGGTACTTTAACACATGCGGCATGTGCAATCAATGCAGCCGAATGGCATGGACATGCAAGTGTTATTAAATTTGTACAAATTTCTTCTAATTTTTTTTTAAACGAAAGATGTTTACTTGTCATTACGGACGCATTGTCGCATGACAAGGCAACAATATTTGAAAAAGAATATTTAATTTCCACATTTCATATTTAAATGCTTTAAATAATTTCTCTGCGCTACAATCTCTGGCATCAATATTTATTAATTTTACTAATTGCGAGTGAATGTTTAATGTTTCCTGATCAACAAACCGAACAAGAAACGTCATCTATTTTTCATTAGAAATATCAGACATTTCGTCTATGAAAATTGAAAATTTAGTATTTTGAATGCTGTTAACAACACGATCCGTCTCAACTGGACATATCACATTTGAAATTATGTTAGTACATTTTGTTCGTCCCATACTCATATTTTTTAAAACATTATGATCTTTTCCTATTTCTTGGAAAAGAGTCAGAATTTCATTTGCCGTTTGATACGATATATTTTTATTGGAGATTAATGCAGCAAAGCGAATTTCTGCTATTTTCTTTCGCTCTTCAAATGACAAAAGTGATTCATTCACATTTATATCTTCATTGCATATATTTGTTTCATTTTTTTTACACATTATTTGATGTTTTTCGGATTCTGCGTGACGATAGATCTGACACACTTCACCGGCAATAGACGTATTACAAAACGTGCAAAAAGATGAATTTATGTCATCCGATACTTCGCGTAGCCATGGTTTAAACAATTCGATGTCTAACCATTGAAAACGTTTTTTGGATATTGTTTTATTTAAATTTTTATTATCATTATTCGATAATAATGATGTGTTTTCTTTAATATTATTTTTATGATACGCAGAATCCGCATGTCTTAAAACGTGTGATGTACTAAACGAAAAATTTCTATTGCACACAATACAATGGAAAAGGCTTTCATTTAATGATACTTTACGAATCCAAGATTTAAATCGGTCATCACTAAGCCAAGCTTCTGAACAGTTTCGCTTAGTTCGCTTCTTTTTAATTATATCACACATTTTTACAGAATGTAAAGATTGGTAAAAGCTAAGACTGTAAGAATGAAAGAGATAAAAGTATAAATAAATTGGAGAAATTTACAATCTCGGGATAATTTAAAAATTATGAACAGATATTTAACGCAAGCGCACGTATTACTATTTTACTTGCACTAAATAAAGTGACAAGGCAAAGGATATTACAATTGCGTGATAAAGTAAATGCATCATAAATTTTCTATCGGTAATTCAGTGAATTATTACATTACAAACATCATAGAACAAATATGCCACAAATTTTCAAACGGCAAGATTAGTCAATTATAAGAAATTAAGATGTCAGGATACGTTATCATTACATTATAGCGCAGTCAGGTCAGATGGCGCGCAGTGAATAAAAAGGATAAAATGTAAATACGTTATCAAATTAGAGGACGCACAGATGGCAATAAAGTTTTAAATGGCGGATCTGGAACTGTCACGTAAGTAATACATTAAATTATTTTTCATATTTTTTACGAAAATTTGTATGTGCAGATGCCAGACAATTATAAAAATACATATAAAAATGCAAATACATAAAAATAAATAATAAATATATTTTTTTATAGAAGAAGTTATACAACAATTACAACTAATGTCGTTGGAATCAAAAATGGAGCAGCTGATGCAGCAGTAACAACAGTAACAACAACAGCAACAAGAATTGCATTTGTTGGAAGCGCAGCTGCAGCAGTCCCAGCCACAACAACCGCAGCTCCAAGAATTGGAGCAAGAAAGAAAAGAGCAGCTGAAAGAAGCGGAAAAGGATAAAGAAAGTATGTTCATTATGAAATATTTATTTTTATAATATTTTAATTTATTTATGATTTACTTATATATATGTTTATTTGTTACAAAACGAGGATGTGGGCGCGGAAAATCTCGCGCCCGTTGGTACGTATAACGGGGACAAATCCCAATTAGGAAATTTAATGCGAGGGACAGCCGAGGCGGTCGAGGAAGGGGCCGAGAAAGCGCCCGAGGCAGTCGGGGTGGGCCGAGGGGCCGCCCCATTATTAATAACTATTATTTTTAGTACAAAAAAAATTATAATATAATATGTAGCCAAATAAAAATAATAATAAAACTTATACCGATCAGATTTACGATTAAGATTATTTCACTGTTTTTTAGAAAACCATTGGCGATTAGTAATATTTCTATTTTTATTTAAAAAATATAATATTTACAGGTAAAAGTAAAAATAAATTTAAAAATATTATGTCGTCAAATTAATTACATAAGAATACTCACACATACATGACAAGCGTATCATGTCCGTAATAGACACCATGTCTGCAAAAGACACACCCCGTAAATAAAAATATATAAATGTAAAATATATGTGTAAAAATAAAATGTGGTACAATATGGTTCCAGGCGAAGGTCCACATTATAAAAACCTAACACGCCAATAGTGGAACCTCATAGGTGGTGTGGAAGTCCTCCTCGATGGTGTGCCACCTTGACGTGGTGGGGAGGCTCTGTTCCGAAGCCCCAGGAAACCGGAGTGGAGGAATAGCTAAGAGCGCACCTTTAGCCGGATTTCCTCTTGCCGGACCCCGGCTCGGGCAAGATGCATAACACCGGCATGCATACCTGGGTGTCGGACGCGTACGAATCGGTCCCTGCTACAGGCGCGACGGTCGCGGCGGAAATAATGGTGAACGCCACATAGTACGCCGGGGGCGAAAGCCCTTAAGCCGGAACGTGGCTGGGCGGGGGTTGAGGAGTAAAGAAGACACTACGCGAGGGCCTTAGCGTGCCCGCCTGAAGAGCGTCCTCCCTTCCGAAGGAGTCCTCTTCAAAAGAGCCGATCGGATGGAGAGGCACCCGATGCTGATCGGGCTCCCCGGATGCCGATCCTGAAGTGAGGCTTACGCGTCGCAAATCCAAACAAGACGAGAAGCGAGTGATTCGGGGCACGGCTTCTTGAGGGGAGGCGGACCTACGAGTGCCGACGAGCCTCCTGGGACGGTCGTTGCTTCCGGGCCATCTCGGTGTCGAGGAATCCGCCGGCTCTTCGGGGGCGACAGGTTTCGCCGGCATCGCTTTGGTCGTCGTAGATAGTCACCCTACGATGCAGGATTCGGGTAGGACTTCGACCTGTTGGCTTGACAGCAGGGCGAGGCATCAGGGGGTCGCTCCTCCCTGATTCGGGTTCTGGTGGTGGGTGATGGAGGGATTTTCGGCTGGATTTGAGTCTCAAAGTCACGCAACAGGGGTCCTCTTTCCCCTGTATAGGAATCTCGAAAGATGGATCGGTTAGCAGGACACCCGATGTAGGTTGAAGGACCGCAGTCCCGATGCTATACACGGTACGCACAGGGGTCCGCCTTTCCCCTCGTATAAAAACGCAGAGACGGGGACACGGGTTAGGAAGCCCGATGTGGGTTAAAGGACATTACCGTCCCGATGCTACACACGGTTTGAACAGGGGTGCGCCTACCCTCTGTATAAAATACGGAGGCGTTCGGGGCAGGATGTTCATCGACAATGCGATAACATCTTGTGAAATGGCTGGTGTCTGACCGAGGGAAACCGATTCGCACTGAATTGGGGCGTCGTTGCACAGAAAACCCTTCCGAGCCAACTGCCGTTAGGGCTAGTACGTGTCTCAACTTCTTCCCTGGGAACTCGTCCAAGGGGTAGAGCTCTGCTGGATCGGGGACTGGAAGTGGGAACCTGTTAGTAGTAGAACCCAGGAGGGGTTCTGCGAAACCAGGACCCCGTGAAAGGTCGTCAAGGCGGGAACCCATGAAAATGCAGCCGGACCGCCAATACAGGAGTCCGCCTAGTGGTAATTCGTCTCGCCCACTATAAAAACCGAAAGATGCATGCGAATGGCTACCTTCCGAGGGTGGACACCGGAGGCAAGGGTGCGAGCTAGGGGTATCATCCGGGGGATATCAAAAGAGGTGGCTGGCCCGGGCGAGTTTAGAGCCAAAGGGGATGTCGCTCCGGTCCGGTCAAACGGCACGGCCTGAGCCCACCGTGTACGCAACCGGACCACTATGGGGCCATCTATCGATCTCCTGTTTCACAGGGGGTGCACCTCCTCGTTGTGCGCCACCTTGCCGTGGTGAGGAGGCTTAACTCTGAAACCCCATGGAACACCCACACGGCTTCAACGAGTTGGGTGAACCTCCGGGGTGGAAGGGGAACTAAGAGCGCACAGTACCCTTTATAAGGGTATAAGGGGAGACCCAGCGACTCCCTTAGGGATGACGCCCACCCTTCGGGGTGGTTTAAAGTGTCATCCCAATCGCTGGTAGGGGTTGGCAGCCCCGACTTCAATTGCCCGGTGGCGCGGCACCGTTGGGGGAGGATTACTCCCCGCCCGCGATACGGCTAGGTGCTCCCGGCCCCGTGAGGGTGCTGCGTGTGTGGGACGCCGCGCAGCGTCCCTCCGGTGGGACGTGGGTGCCGGCTTCGGCCGGTGTCCCACAGTGGGGGAGGCTTTTCCCTCGTGGACAAGCGGCTCAGGGGTGGTTTACCCTTGAGTGCGCGGCCGCGAGGGGGAGCCGTGCGGGTCAATGGTGTCCCGGAACTCCCGGGCCCATCGGGCCGGACGTGCTGGACGGGCCGGTATGGTTCCGGAACTCGCGGATCTACCGGGCTGGGCCGTTCCGGGCCGCTTGGACTTATTCCGAGGTCGGGGCTGGGACGGCGGAGGGGTCGACGCGGGTCGTGGACGGGCACAGCCCAGCGACTCCGAGTCGGTCCAGCTGCCAGGGCCGTTTGGACTTATTCCAAGGTCTGGGCCTGGCAACGGTTGTTAGGTAGCGCCGTCGGCGGTGCATCGCGACCGTTTGCCCTTCCAAAACGGTGCACCGTCGGTGCCCCCTCCGAGGACTTTGGCCTCGGAGGGAGCGATAACACGGTACGCTGGCTGCCATGAAGGGCAAGACTGGGCCGGGGAGCGGCGACCCAGTCTCAACCGTCCATGGGGCCCCCCGGTTGCACTATGCGGGGGCACCACCTGCTGCGGTACCTGCGAGGTCAGAGGCGCAGGACCCCTGAAAGCCCATGGAGGCGTAAAAACCTCCATGGGTTAGTAAGGAGCTGGGGACCAATGCCGGGGATGCCCATCCCCCGGCCCGTGTCGTATGCCATCCCCCCCCGAAGAAACTTGGGGCCCCGTCGTGGAGTGTTGCCGGTCATGTTTCGGGACACTCTGCGGCAGGTGAGGGTACACCATGGGTGGCGGAGCCGCAGCGGGGCGTGGGATTAATTCAGAAATGGATTTTGATTACGTTTCTAAATTGTCGGTGGCGGTAGAGGACGAGAAAACTCGTCTCTCTGAGGAGTTGAGGGGAGCTGTTGACCTCGACGGGGAGGTCCTTGTCAAAAGGACCCCTCCCAAGGTCACTGGTGTGGTGACGCGATCTTGCGTCTGAGATCCCTCGCGGAAGGTCATAGTGAGAGGGGCGAGGTGTCACTTGCGGTGTCTCTGGACATCGCAAATGCATTCAACACTCTGCCCTGGGAGCGTATTCGGGAGGCCCTGAGAGATTTTGAAGTCCCCGAATACCTCCAGATGATGGTCGGGGATTACCTCCGAGGCCCATATCTCCTTGCCCCGGGGCGGGACGGTCCAATGCAGGTCAGGCCTGTCATTAGGGGTGTTCCGCAGGGGTCAGTACTGGGCCCCCTGCTATGGAACATCGCCTACGACAGGGTCCTCACCTGCTGGCTTCCCCTAGGCTGCGACCTGGTGTGCTACGCGGATGACATCTTGGTCGTGGCTGGGGGGGCCAATTGGATAGAGGTGCGCAACACGGCGAGGCTGGCGGTGACAGAGGTAGTGCGCCGAATAGAGGCGGTCGGACTGAAGGTCGCGCTCCAAAAAACCGAAGCCGTGTTTATGCACGACGGCTCTCATGGGGCGCCACCGGAAACCCGACTGCCTCTGGGAAGAGACACCCTGGTATCTGTGGGGCCGAGTTTTAAATATCTTGGCCTCCAGATAGACGGCACTTGGAGGTTCAGGGAGCACTTTGCTCTCCTGACCCCCAAAGTGGCCAAGGCCTCCGCGGCGTTGGGCAATCTCCTGCCCAACCTCGGAGGGCCTGGAGGCATCGTCAGACGCCTCTGATGCGAGACGGTCCAGGCCATGACCCTGTATGGGGCCCCGGTCTGGGCCGAGAGGGTCATGGGAGATCGCGTATTGCGCGAAACACTTAGAAGAATTCAGCGTCCCATGGTCCTACGGGCGGTGCGGGCATACCGCACCGTCTCGCACAGGGCGGACACAATCCTGGCCGGCCTGCCCCCATGGGAGCTGGTGGCACGTTCCCACGCCGAAGTATATCGGCGGGTGCGCCAGCTCTAGGAGGCAGGAAACAACATCCCCATTACGGCCGGGATCAAGTAACATTTAAGGTGCCAGACCCGACGGCTCCTTCTGGTGAGGTGGAGAAGGTGGCCACCTCACCGTCGAAGAGACCCATGTGGGTCAAAGGACCGTCGAGACCATAGCTCCCCGTTTATCGGAATGGTTGACGGGGAGCCAGGGTATCTCTTTCAGAATGACGCAGGTCCTCACCGGACACGGCTGCTTCGATGAGTACCTGCACAGGATTGGAAAAGAGAGCGCCACTTCTTGCCACCACTGCGAGGATGGGAGGGACACGGTGCAGCACACGTTGGACAATTGTTTGGCGTGGGCAAATGAGCGCCGTGCCTTCACCGCAGTCATCGATTTTGACCTCTCTCCCAGGGCGGTAGTCACTGCAATGCTGGAAAGGGAGGTCAAATGGAGGGCGGTGGTCTCCTTCTGCGAGACGGTTATGTCGCGGAAAGAGGATGCCGAGAGAGAGAGAGAGAGAGAGAGGGAGCGGCACGTTGTGCGAAAGCCTCGCCGACGTCGTCGTCTTCCTGCGGGGCAGCCCGGTGTCCACCGGGTTGCCGGCGGGGGGCTATGCCATCCCCGCCACCCCCACCCCTACCATCTCGAAAAAGAAACGGATGACGGCAAGGAGGAGAAACGTAGCCTGGTGAAAAATTCACCGGGGTGCGAGTGCGTTCCTTCCCCCCCTCTTACCACCTGCTGTCATCCGTTCAGGCGAAGGATGGACGTCCCTTCATGGATAGAGGGGCCGTATGACCTCGTCTCCCCTTGGTAAGGAGATAGGGAGAGTCCCGGGACCTAGACTCGGGACTGGGGGGACCGGAGATCTTAATCTCTTAAAAAAATAACGTTTAATGACCAAAAGTTGTTCCGGATCGCCGACCGTCGGATGATGCAATCAGCTGATTGCTACACGCGATGTGTGTATGTCTGAGTGTGTGCGTAAAAGAAAGGGACAGAGTGAGTGAGAGAAAGAGAGAAATAACCATCTCCGCGACGGCGACGCTCCTTCGATTGTCATCGACATTGTCGTCGACTTCAGACCGATCGATATATTGATTTTCCGGCTCAGCTGAGAGATACATCGCGTGTAGCAATCAGCTGATCGCAGCGTCCGACGTTATTTTAAGGAACACTTATTTCTGACGTAATTATAAGACATTTTCTTCTTTATCAAAATTTTATTTAAAGCATAATTTTATGTTATAAGATAAAATGTTAGCGACTCATGCGGCGGTAATCACTCGTCGGTCAGCTACGCCCGCGCTCGCGGTGCGCCGCGCCACTCCTGCCTGCCTTCTATACTCGACGTGTGATTTGCTAACTATTTTTGCTTATAACTCAAAAACTACGCTTCAAATCAAATTTTGGTAAAGGAAAAATTGTCTTAAAATTGCGCCAAGAATACGTCATTTTACGGACGGAAGGTTGTTCTAGGACACTCTGTATATATATATATATATATGTATATACACACAGCAATCAGAAGAATGTTTTATTTTTTATTTATTTATTAACTATTTTTTTTAATAACAATATATATATACACGCAGTAATAAAAAGAATTTTTTTTTTATTTATTTTTTATTTATTTATTAACTTTTTTTAACAGTATTTGTGTATATATATATTTTATACATATATAATAAAAAGATTTTGTCATAAATAAGCTGTGAAGGATAAGAGAAAAGCTATACATATAAGACATAAGACTCAAAGCGAGCCGTGAGCTACGTCGTGTGATGCTGCGTTGCCTCGCGAACTCGGTAGAAAGTGAGAAGAGGACAGAAAACATATATCTCTCCTTCTCTATTCTCCGAAGTTAGTCGAGGCGCCGAGCTCACACCTACAGGGTGTCCCCAACGGGCACCAGAGGAGGAGTTTCATCCCTCTCCCTCAGGGAGAGGGAATGATAGCGAGGACGGCACTAAGCAGTCAAACCGATGTCCTTCCCTGTTTCCCCTTCCTCTTCCCCGTCCTTCTTTCCCTGTGGTGACATCACAGATTAATAGACAGATAGCCAAAGGCCTGGATGAAGACGAGATCAGCATTTCTCACTGATTTCAGCGCCATACCGTAATAGTGGCCAATGCAGTAACTACTAATACGTTCCTAGGATAAAATAAACGAATGAGTAAACAGATACCAAACTATTTTAATGTTAGCCATTTAGTATCTTATTATCGGTAATAGAAAATTGAACATTTTACAATAAAAAAAGTTAAAAAAAACAATATAATATATTATAATATATGTATATATTGTGTATTGTATTATAAAAAAGATATTCGGGTTTTTAACGAAAAAAATAACTTACGAATTTTTTTTATATATTTAATAAATATTATGTATTACATATTGTATCATTTTTTACATATTATTATATATTTTTACATATTATTATTATATATACATTTATATTAATTTTGTTTTAGGAGATTAAATATTAAAAACTGCAATGATATTAATATATAAAAATGATATATGTATAAACAATAAATTATTATGCATATAAACTATTGTATATGGATATGTTTAACATATTGTATAATCTTTTCATATATATAATAATTTTTAAATTTTCTAAGATTGAATATTATATATAATTGTAGATCTTTAACTATATATTATTTTTTTTTATTTTTCTAATATATTTTTTTATAATTTTTTTCTGTATTTTAATATAAATAAATATTAATTTATATACACGTAGAATCATCTTTATCATTATAAATCATTGATTTATTACAGTGGTATATATATATATATATATATATATATGTGTGCGTGCGTGCGTGCGTGCCTGTGTGTGTGTGTATTTTTGAAGTTTATAAGAATGTTTAGTAAAATATAGGATTACACATAATTAATTCTTTTACATAATAAATTTAATTAAAATTATCTAATTGTGTCATGTGTTTCATATGTTATTTCAATCGCATAAATCTCAATAATTTATTAAAATTACTTTTAAAAAGCTTAAATAAAGAATAAAAAGCTTTTATTTTCATTTATATATTGTTACGTCCCGGCAAAATTTTTCTCATTTACTTTTAAGAAACACTAAACTTATAATATAAAGCCAAACGACAAGTTACCGACTACATTTTAGCCGATAAGTTATTCACTAAGACAAGTTACCCATTATAACCGTTACCAACTCTAGCCGACAGTACAAAACGTTAATCATAAAATAGCTGCTCTCCCACCATCATAAGACTCTCCCGCTACTCCGAACCCTTAGATAACTTCCTACGCGTCTACCCCACTTTTCAACCCTGACCCGCACAAACCGAGGGACCTCAAAACAGTCCCAAAAATCGACACATCAATTCGAGACTCTGAGCGATGCACTTCTCTCTCTAGAAGTGCTCCTCATCCTAGAAATTCTATTTACGCGATTCCATTTCCAAGTCAATACTTTCTCGCTTTCCATATCCACATTCGTTTCCATCTCAGTACGCGATCCTATTCCATACAGTTCCATTTCAACGTCATTCTACCTCACGCGAGCGCCTGTTATATCGTTACTTCATTATACTACGTCCGTACCCTGCGTCAGTTCTCCGCGCCGATAGCTCTCCGATTCATATTCACGCGTCACCACTGTAACCATCCAATGTAAGTTTAGTCAAAATATACAAGTAGTGTTATAGTGGGGATTCTAAGCCATGGGGCGCTGAGGGGGGTGCGGGGGCGGGGGTATCTGGGAGGCGCGAGGAGTCTGATGTTAGGGAAAGGGGGGTGGGGGAGGGGAAGGGTCCTACACACGTTCGAAAGTAGATGTTTATCTTTGCGGTTGATTTTATAGCCGGGGGCATTTTAGAAGTCATAAAATTGTTTTTTTTTCTAGTTTTATGATCATTTTATGGTCATTATATATCATTAGGATTTTAAGCGCCGACGTTCGGCAGCTTTGTACCCTCGCGGAAAATCTCCCATAAAACTGGAGCAAAACATCTTCCGAAATTTTTAGGGAAAGAACTGCAACTGCAAGGTGTTTATCTTTGTGGTTGATTTATAGCCGGGAGACATTTTAGAAACCATAAAACTGTTTTTTTCTTTTTTTCTAATTTTTATGATCATTTTATGACCATTAGAATATTATGGAAAAAGAGATTTTAAGCGCCGGCATTCGGTAGCTTTGCACCCTCGCGGAAAATCTCCCATAAAACTGGAGCGAAACATCTTCCATAATTTTAAGGAAAGAATGCAACGCATCAGCGCCATTATGGAAAAAAAAGATTTTAATCGCCGGCGTTCGGCAGCTTTGCACCCTCGCGGAAAATCTCCCATAAAACTGGAGCGAAACATCTTCCATAATTTTTAAGGAAAGAATGCAACGCACCAGCGCCAACATTCGGCTGCTCGAATTTGAGAATCTGTCTCCGCGTTAAAACGTATTCAACAGTCGTCGAGTGTCTTTCGATTTAGTGCTAAAATGGATATAGAAGATGTGATTGTCATCGAAGACAATGAAGACAATGAAGATGTGGTTATTATCGACGACAGCGATGAAGAAGTGGAAATAGTAAATGACTCTGATTATGAGAGTGATCCGGAAGACTATTTGAATGAACAAGTAGTGCCGTTAGTGCGTGAAGATTTACGAATTATAACTGAACGGCAGGAAATGTGTAACATCATATTTTATTACGAAGTAAAAAAGTATGACAACGACGAGGAAAATAGTGAAAAATTTTGTTCGGGATGTTTCATCGAAGTTCAAGATTTATATACACAAGGTAAAATTGTGTATAAACATGAAACAGGACAATATATTTATCACGGTTGGAACTCGTGTAATAATTGTGGACACTCACTGTGCCAAGTAATAGCATGTAGTGTGTGCCGTTTTTGTGCGCAGCAATAAACTTTTGTAGACATTTGCTAGGATTAAGTGCTGTGAAAAATGGTGACCGAAAAACTATTGAATGCGGTGGTGGAGTTTCAACGAAATCGCGAACTTGACATAAAAAATTCCTCAACAGTGATCTTTAAACTACAAAGTTATATATGGACGAATGAAAACAACAGACTAAGGGGAAAGCCTTGCGAGAATTGCTGTTTACCAGGCGGAAATCGGCAAGCATGTCTTGAGCAGTTACAAGAAATCCATCGGGAAATCCGTCAACATATCGATAACATGTTGTATCTACAACATGTTATCGACAATGATCCAGATTCTGATACTGATTCTGATCAGTAATTGTAAGTAATCCTTGATGTGTAAGTATTCTTTTTCAAATTATAAAAATATTAATAAATTTTTTTTTTTTTCTGTTATGCAGGAGCCCTACCTGGACGCCACCACGACCGCCCGGTCATCCCCTCCAGCGCCTCGCAGCAGCAGTCGCCGTCGTGCCGTACCGCTCGACCATCGGCGTGCAATCTCTTATATATATTTTTTTTTTTATATCTTTTTCTTTTTATTTTTATTTTTAAATTCACACACACACACACACACACACACACACACACACACACACACACACACACACACACACACACACACGCACACATTTTTGTAAATAAACACACACTTTTTTAAATAAAAAAAAAAAAAATTATGTTAAACACATATAATTGCTTGCTTGCGCTTCCTTCATCTATCCCATCCTTCTTCCTTCATATACTAGATATAATTAGATATAATAACTTAATATTTAATATAAAAAAAAAATATAAAAAGAAAAAAAAAGAAAAAAAATAATAAAAAGGAAGAAAAAAAATAATAAAAAGAAAAAAAAAATTATAAAAAGAAAAAAAAAGAAAAAAGAAAAAAATTACTGTTTGCGTTCTCGCTTTCCTTCACTTCGCGCTATCTCTTTCTTTCCTAGCACTTACTCTCTCGCTCTCCTTCGCCTCGCGCTATCTCTTTCTTTCCTAGCGTTTATTCTCTCGCTCTCCTTCGCCTCACTCTCTCACGATCTTTAAACCTTACGTTATTTCTAATGTAGCGCTATCTCTTTCTTTCCTATCGCTCTCCTTCGCCTCGCACTCACTTTTAGATGTTGGCTCTCTCTCTCTTTCACGGTCCCTTCGCTGGAGCAGGCATAAAGTTTAGAATAGAAATTTTTGGTTGACACTGCAACGAACAGGTCGGGCCGTTTTTAAAGGTGCAAAAACGCATGATTGATTTATAGCCGGGGGACTCCATAAAATTCACGTTAACTTTTATTTTTTTTATTAGTTGTAAAGAGTAGGCATTCGTACTAGCTCTTATGCCATGCTCACCCCCTACCCTTTTTACCGAGACGTTACCTAGCTCTCGCTGGAGCTGGCATAAAGTATCTGACTATTGACGAGTGAGCGTATTTTGTTAAAACAAAGAAAATGTCGCAAATTATTGCGTTCATGCATGCGATGTTTGAGACGGGATTCCGTCACCTACGGCTTCCGGAATGGATCGACCATCGCCGGTACCATCGCCGCCGCTCACTTCGAAGAGCGCGAAATCTGGCCCGCGCCCTATTCCAGGCGCTACTGGAGGTCCTGTTTGGAAATGTAAGTAGTTTTTATTATTATTTTTATACGCTTTTTTTTTATTTATAATATATTTATAATATATTTATAATATATTTATATATTTTTTATAGATTTTCGAAATAGGTGCTGATCCGATCCCTGGATATATAAGCGTAGCGCACATGCAGTATGTGCGCTGCGTGCGGGCCAATCGAAGGGAGGCCGAAGAATGGCAGGATTTATGGCATGATCGCTTCCGTGGCCAGGAAATGTGCACATAGAGAGGGACATATTTGACCTCCGCAGGCTGTTCGGAGAGAGAAGCCCTATTTGTAAGTATCTCTATAATATGGTCAAATTTTAAATATATTTTAAAATACTAATAAAAATGTTCCTTTTTCTGTTTCAGAGATCTCTCCTTCCCCTGATTTTAACTTTATTTTATTTTTATCCACACACACACACACACACGCACGCACGCACGCACGCACGCACACACGCACGCACGCACGCACGCACGCACACACACACCGATTTTTTTTTGTAAATAAACACTTTTTAAATAAAAAAAAATTATGTTAAAACACATATAATTGCTTGCTTGCGCTTCCTTCATCTATCCCATCCTTCTTCTTTCATATATTAGATATAATTAGATATAATAACTTAATATTTAATATAAAAAATTCTGTTTGCGTTCTCGCTCTCCTTCGCCTCGCGCTATCTCTTTCTTTCCTAGCGTTTACTCTCTCGCTCTCCTTCGCCTCGCGCTATCTCTTTCTTTCCTAGCGCTTACTCTCTCGCGGTCCCTAGCTTCGCATCTCCCTTCCCAGCATGACGTCATTCCCCGCAACGAGCTACATATGAGAACTGGGACTGTTTACGGGTGGGAGGAAGCACGGATGGGAAATGCGTGCGAGTAAATTATATCATGATTTAAATTAAAAAAAAAACTTTATTCTTCTCTTTTATATATATATTTTTTTTTTTTATTACATATTGTGACTAAAAACTAAAGCTACCAGTTCGCAATCGACGAGTTGATGTTTATTGAAGGCGTCGCTGGCGCATATTACATTTGACACTTTTTTATTATCCCTTATAGTCGACGCGATATTGGAGAATTGTGTAAACTTAGTATCGACTGTCTCGGCGATTCTAACCAATCGATCAAAGGTTACATCGATGCATTGATCGAGATTAAACATACGGTGTAACGTCGGTTCAATCATCATCATGCGTACGTTTAAAGATTCGAGACTTATAAGTTTAGTATCATTAATCGTATGAACTCGCACTGTTAGCGGTCCAACGCTTATAAAATTATAGGTATCCCTAGAGTCCTTTCGCAGTAAATCGTGAATATTGCGACGTTGCTCGTAGAGTCCCTTCCACGAGAGATAATACCAGTTCCTTTCCTTGATAATCTCCTATGACAATTTCCACGTAACTCGGTGTACCCACGTTGATACCAATTTCAAGAAATTTGAATTCCGTGGTTGTCAATGCGTATCGTCTACTTAGTATACGAATCGCACGACGCTTCAACGAAATGCTGTAGAAAAATAAAATAAAAAAAAATTAGTTTAAAAACAATTTGTGAAAAAATAGAAAGAAGTTAAACAAAAACTTACTTGTCACATTTGTTCTCAAACAATGAAGTTTCATAACGATTCGGTACGTAATTATTCACGCTTCTGCTGGGGCTGCCACTGCTTCTTTCGACGTAGTACATATTTCCAGATTTCAAAAGTGGACCACTTTCACGAACGGTTAACGCAACACTGACCGTATGAAGAATCAAATATACGTGACATCCCGTTTTTCAAAGTAGTGGGAGATTAGTGGTAAATGTGGTGGGAGATTTTAGAATACTTTAGTGCTCTGAAATTTTTAGAAGGGAGAGAGAGACGATACTCGGATAAAAAGAATTCTTAAATGACTTGTGAAGGAGGGAGGGAGAGAGGGAATGAGGAGGGGGAATAAGAAATAAAACATATTAGTGTTTAAATATTTTATTTTTCCAAATCTTGCAATTCTTTCTGGCGTTGCGACCACCAGTTAAATATTTTGAATACATTTTGTAATGCGCAATTCTTAACATGTTTTTCACATCGTATAGTATTTTTAACATCTAGATTATTTAGAGATTCGATATCGTCGTAATCAGCATCCAAGGTCTCAATGATTAAATTTTCTCTCGCATCGTCCCCGAGCATATTAGCAAGCCATTCTCGTTTCTGGCATCCTTTAACGTATACGATACACTGCATTTTATCATCTTCTTCTTCAACTACAGCTGTTGTAATCAATCGTTTCGCCATGCTGTACGCAACGATTCCATCCTCCCATTGTAGTCCATGATGATCCGCCATCAACCATGAAGCTTGACACTTTTCGGATTTTGTAAGGAGATGCCATGGTATAGGACTCCGAAAAATGTAGTGTGCGAGAACAGTTCCTCTTCTCAGCACCGCCACCTCCTTTGCGATGAATTTATTCGAAACGACAAATCCTTGCAGATCGACAAACGTTGGTACAGACATGATGAGATCTCTTTTTGTCAGTTAAGAAGAATGACAACCATCTCGTAACACTCGGATTTATATCCATTACATCTTTCCCTCTCTCTAAATTATTGTCGCAAACACTTAGGTAATTTTGCGCACAACGTTGGTCAACGGGTTGTACTGGATTACGCGATCGTGTATGATGAGACAGTACGCAGTCGTATTATTAGCCACATTCTCCTTACACTCAAATTCCAATCGCACATCCACGGTTGCACTCTTGACCGATTCGTTTTGTCGAGAACAATCGATGATCACAAACGGACCGTACTGTAGAAACAGTGAGACAGTGAGACTCGGTTCGAGGTACTCGTATCCGTAATAGTTTTTGCAGAAACGCGCGTACGTGTCGTACAGAATCGACCATCTGTTTTTATCGAAATCCAGATTCATGTCATCGTACGGATAACATTCCGAGTTCAGATAGAGTTTCACGTTTGTTAATTTACAGTCGTCGAATTTACTCGCATCTTCGGACATAACATTCTTCCGGCCTGTCTGCAGAGCAAAGATAACGTATCGTGGTTTCTCCAGCTGAGTCGCGGTCTTAATGGCCCACGAATGTTTGGTTGTACGCTGCAACAGCGGAAACTCGTACAGATCCCACGAGCGAAAACCCATGCTGAGGTAGCGTCCGCTTTCCAGAGCGCGCAGCATAGACAGCTTTTTAATTTCACTCAACAACACATGTGGCATTCGCCATTGTATCTTGAATATGTTGATCACAGGCTCCAGCGTCGAAGCTCCAAGCAGACAATTGTTGTCATTGCGCGATCGTATTAAAATCAATTCGTGACGAGCGTTAATTACTATGCGTCTGTAATCCTTGCAAAATCCCAATAACATGTAGAGCGGTACGCAAAAATTAAAGTGTCCATCCACAATAGTTGGCTCACTCCAGCCAGCATTTCTCATAATCACGCTTCTATCGGATGATATTGTTACATAGTTTTTGAGCATACTTGTTATTCCCACGTTTCTATTTCGATCAATCTCCACACCATCGAGTTCATATCGAATCTCGTCAAACATGAATGCAACGCAATTATTTTGCAGTACTACATTGAATCCTCAAGCTGGCTTCTTTATCTTTAATTCTCCCTCGATGTATAAGAAACTCTCGTACGGCAATGTATACAGATCCTGTTGTTGTATGGGTATTCTTATCTCATCACTGTATCCGAACGTTGTGTTGGCGAATGGGTTATAGGAGTGAGTCTCAATCTTGACGATGCGATCGTCAAAGATTGGCTCATCCGCGATGTCGAGAATGTCAGTCATCGTTTAAATGTTTCGCACCACGAATCCCAAAGATTGTAAAAACGCAACGTTTGATGCGTTCAATTTCTTTTTCTTAGTGCCGGATGATTGGATATTAGCAAATGTCGATGTTGTTGTCGCTGACGTCGTAAAGATTGTATTGTCTCTCACGTCTTTCGATCCGTTCAACACGAGCATCACACGCTAATTTTACCGCCGCCGCCGTACATGCAATCTAATGGTGATCTCTTCTCCTCGAAAATCGAGTAATCGTCCTTCCTGGTCGACAACGCGTAACATTAAATCCGTAATGCATCGCACAATGATCGGTAGGTAAATGATGTGCGCCGGTGTTTCCGATATCTTATATCCTGGTGGTACCCTCGGTGAAAATTCGTGTATCGTATGAACGAGTTTGCCGTTGTTGTACGCACCCGCGGTCACATTACATTCGACGCGGATAATGTTCACGTTGATAATGTTAATCGGCACGTCCGACTCGTACCATTTTCGCGGCTGCAGTATACGGTTCGAGAATCCTAGCAGCGATCCAATGTTGTTAGGCTTGCTAAAATTTAATCTGTAGGCGCATTTGATCTCGCTCCTCATCGTATTGTAATTAGCGCGGAGCACTATAGGCCATTCTCCAGGCTCAAAGTTATCGTCGTCGTCAGTGTGTTTTTTATCACCATCACGAACTGTGTGTTGCGAACGTTTTCGTAAAATTGTATGTTTAAAAAATTCATGTATCGCTTGCAGCTCATACGATCCCTCGGGAATCGTAATTTCCGCATCATCTTTGCCAAAGTAAAATTTATTATTCGAGGAATTCACGTTCGATATTGTGTGATAACTTTCAAAATCCGCTAGACCAAGCTCGTATTCACCGTCGCTTAAATCTACGTTGGGAAAGTAGTTTGCCGCAAGAACGCTGCTCTTTCCAGTCAGCGTGAATGTCATAGACATGTTGGCCAAACTGTTTAACGAATACTAAGTTAAATAGCGCAATGTATGCCTTTAAATTCGCGTGCATCGACCGTTCGGAGAAACTGCAAGCACAATTGTCCACAGATGCTTTGATTATAAGTTTGATAGGATGTGTGATTATATTCTATTTTTGTCACATTTAAATATCGCACCAATTCATTCGGCGGTCGAAGATTGCCAAAACTGTCAAAATATATAGCACAATTCCCCCTCTTTGCATACGCTACCCAGTGAGTACCCGAGCCTTTAGCGTTATCCAAATTTATGATCCCGCTCTCGTTTCGATATATACCACCGATCGGTAATGAGTTACGCATAAAAACACTTCTAAAAAATGGAATGTGCATACGTTTTGCTAATTGCAGCAATTGTACATTGGTAGTTACGCCCTCTGGCATTTTTAGCGTCTCTTTGACGTTTTTTTTTTTTTCTTCTTTTTCATTGAGACTCCTCGTCCGTATTTGTATGGTGCGAGATACAATCCGCGACCTTCCATGGCACGATTGTGACGTAGCATTTCTTGAAACTGACGTTGTGTAGCTTTTCCATCGTTCACCATCTTTGCTACACCAGCCGCTCCACCAATCAGAGATCCGAGAGCGCCCAATAATGGTAGAATCGGTAATACACCCCCGCGTTTCGCTACCGGAAGTATTCGTTTTTTCATCATCTTTTTCTTCGTTTTCGTCTTTAGACCCATACCGAACTTCGTTTTGGTTTTCATCGCTGTCCAGACAGCTGCGGCTCTCTCACCGAGAGACGAATCTTTCGCAGTGATGCGAGTTTGCGCCTTTTTGGCGAGTATCCTATCCGCCGCGTGTCTTTCGGCAAGATCGTTACTCCGAAAGTACGCTATATCGTGTTCACGACACGCTGCGTCCAATGGGTTGATACCTCGATCACCTCTAGCCAATCGTTCTTCTAGCCGCGTGCCCGGACCGCAAAACTGGTATCCAGGAATATGTAATTCGATAGGAAGCGCGTTTATTGCACGATTTAATAGACCTCTGCTTATTTGCGTTGACATTCACGACAATCTTTTATCATTGGCGCTGGACCGTCAATGTGCGTTTGTTGCCACGGTTGATTGTAATGTTCGAAACAGCGACGATAGGTCTGAACCTCCGAATCCGCCTTTATGTATTCCGGAAGTTTGTCCCACACGTAGTGGACGTGATTGCCACACATTCGCAATAAAACTGCTTTAGATACAAACTGTAGCTGTTCGGCACTCAAATCGAGAATATCGTAAGGACTTGATAGCAGGACAAACATTTTTTCGTTACTGAATACTTTGTAGTTCCGCGCAGCTATAAATAGACAGGCGTGCGATCCGAATCGGAAGTGGGAAAATGAAATTCGTGCGACAACCTTTCGCGATACGCGTGACAAATTACGACGTCAGATTACGCTCGATGGGTGACAATGCGGAGATGCGTAGACACGGTACGATGCCGAATACTATACGCGCAATCGTTTGCGGCCCCTCGAATTGCGGTAAAACTAACGTGTTGATTAGTTTGATAGAAAGCCCGCACGGCGTCCGCTTTGAAAATGTGTACGTGTATTCAAAGTCACTGCAACAGCCAAAATATCAATATTTGGAGAATTTGTTAACGTCGATCGATGAAATCGGCTATTTTACATTCTCCAATAACAGTGACGTCATTCCACCGAGCGAAGCACGTCCAAACTCGATTTTCGTTTTCGATGACGTGGCGTGCGACAAACAAAATACGATAAGAGAATATTTCTCAATGGGACGCCACTCGAACGTCGACTGCTTCTATCTCTGCCAGACATACGCGAGAATACCAAAACATCTTTTACGCGACAATGCGAACCTGCTAATCTTGTTTAAACAGGATGGCACCAACTTGAAACACGTGTACAACGATCACGTAAATACCGACATGTCATACGAGGATTTCAGTGAGTTATGTCGTACTTGTTGGCAGCAAAAGTATGGATTTCTCGTAATAGACAAGGATAGCTTGCTTACAAACGGGCGATACAGAAACGGATTTAACGTGTTTGCGATACCACAAAATGATTAGTCGTTGCCTACATTCTGTCGTGAGGGGTGAAACGCGAGCGTTCAACACTCTCTATCGATATGGCTGGGAGCGATAATATTCGCGAGCGTGAAAAGATGGCGAAGGAGATTGCGAAAACGAGCGAATCGATCCGCAAGAAACATCGCGCTTTGAAGACCGGTAACATCGATGACGATATCGCGGTCAAGACTCATTTTAAACCTATTATCGAGCCGCTGCAAAAGATTGTCGACAACTCGTTCGCGGTGAAAAATAAGTCGGAGAGTAGCGCAAAGATTAAAATCAAGCGATAAAAGGAGGATGAGAAGGAAGAGGCTAAAGATGAGGAGGTAGAGAAAGAGGAAGAGGAAGATGCGACACCGAAAAAAAGGAAACGATCGGACGTTTTACTGTATGAACCGTCGATAGCCTCTACGCCGTTAACCGCACCAACAAGCGTAAACGAAGATGTTTTCAAAACCTCGGGCAACATGCTCGAATCATCGTTTGTTCGAAACAAGTTACAAACGCCGGAAGTTCAAGAAACGTTGCGGGAGTACTTTGGGCCACTTGGGCAAAAGTACATAGGCGCTTTGTTTAGTGGCGACAAAAATCACGAGACTGATCATGTGTATGGAGTCTATTTTGACAGAAAGAATGAACTGCGACTCGGCAACAAACAATTCAACATCAACAAAGATGACTCTATTATCATAGACGACGTGCGGTACATTGGAACGCCAGGATTGTACGAGTTGATCTTCAAGAGAATTTGAAGGGTAACAGGGGGTACAAGTACAAACATATAATTGCACCGTTGATGTCGCTCGAATCGAAAAATACAAAATCTGGAGGGGAGATATCTATGCCTCGCGCTATGACGCTAACCAACAATATGATTGATTACGTGCACTGGGACGATCCCAACGAACTAGTGGATCGGCTACGATTGCTCAACGCTTCGCGCCAAGCTGGTCACAACGCTCACGACAACGAGATCCAGTCGATCATCGAGGAACTTTGTGAAGCAGGAATTATTATAAATTAAATGGTGTCTCGACAAAACTAATCAGTCGATCAGCGTTGCGTGACACTTTACGAAGCATCAGAAAAAATGCCTATCAACAAATTTGGATTATTCGATCCAAGAAATGATGCAACCGGCACAAACGGTTCTTGGGATAGATTGGTAAAAAGTTATGTGCACGAAAACGCTTTGTGTCGCGTCGTTACAGACTTCGATGCAAGGTCACGTAAGATTCGCCGTGTAGCGCAACCAGAGGCTGACACCGATGCCGTCAACAAACTGTACGTGGAGTCCTGCGTTAAAAGATTAATGAATCAACAGAAAGAATCAGACGAGAAGCTGATTTCGCTTGAGAAGGACGTGCGAGCAATACAGATTGTGCTAAACGAACTTCAACGCCCGGCTAACGCTAACTCAGAAACAGCTATCAAACCTAAATGAGCATCAGTGAACGGGTTAGGAGCGGCTATCAAACGGTTATCGAACAGCTACGAAGGATTATAGAACGGCTGCGAACAATTATCGAACAGCTACGAAGAATTATCGAACTGCTATCTAAACTACAATGAGTGGCAGTGGCAGTGGCAGTGAACGACCTAGCAGCAGCTGCAACAGCTTCGAACGAGGCTATCAGCATTTCAAGCAGGGCTGCGAACGAGGCTATGAACACGTTCTTAACGGCTACACTCAAGGTTACAAACAACTCAAGAACTCCTACGATCGGTCAAAAGACGTCTGTGAATGAGGCTACGAACGGGTCAGAAGCGGCTACGAACGAATCAAAAACGACTGTGAAAAAGGCTGCGAACGGGTCAAGAACGATTTTCGAATGGGTGAAGGACGGCGATGAACAGGTCAGAACTGGTCAAGAACAGGTCAAAAACAGGTCAGAACAGGTCAAGAACAGATCAGAACAGGTCAAGAACAGGTCAAGAACAGGTCAAAGAACAGGTCAAAAACAGGTCAGAACAGGTCAAGAACAGGTCAAAAACAGGTCAGAACAGGTCAAGAACAGGTCAAAAACAGGTCAAGAACAGATCAGAACAGGTCAAGGACAGGTCAGAACAGGTAAAAAACAGGTCAGAACAGGTCAAGAACAGGTCAAGAACAGGTCAAGAACAGGTCAGAACAGGTCAAGAACAGGTCAGAACAGGTCAAGAACAGGTCAGAACAGGTCAAGAACAGGTCAAGAACGGCTATTAAAGGCGATAAACGAAAATGAGTGAAAAAAATGTGAACAACAAACGGACATCGAGAAAAACTGACAAAGCAAAGAATCAACATAGTTTGGAGAGACGACAGTTGGTGAACGAACTGCATGCGCCAGCGAGAAAAAATTTTCCCCGAAGACACGTCATAGTGCGGGGATACGATGATCTGTGGCAAGCCGACATCGTCGAGATGCGTCTGTATTCTCGTTTCAACAAAGGTTACCACTACATACTCACCGTCATCGATGTGTTGAGCAAGTATGCATGGGCTGCACCACTCAAGAGTAAAGGTGGAAGGGAGACGGCTGATGCAATCGCCAAAATAATTCGAGATAGCAAGAGATGCCCGAAAAACATACAAACTGATAACGGGAAGGAATTTTACAATACCGATGTGCAACGGCTTATACGGAAACATAACATTAATCACTATTCCACATATTCGGTATTGAAGGCGTCTGTCGTCGAGCGATTCAATCGCACGCTGAAGAACGACATGTGGAAGATGTTTACGCTGAACGGAACTTACAAGTGGATCGACGCGCTATCCCGACTCGTTGCAGAATATAACGCGCGAAAACATCGTACTATCAATATGAGACCTATCGATGTTACTCCCACGATCGCTGATAGACTTTTAAATACTGTATACAACAGTATAAAAATTGCTGCTCCTGCAAAGTTTAAAGTAGGTGACCTGGTACGCTTTAGCAAATACAAAAAACTTTTCGAAAAGGGTTACACGCCAAATTGGACAACCGAGGTGTTTAAGATTGTTAAAGTGCAACATACTAATCCCGTAACATATCTACTCGAGGATTATCGCAAAAAATCTATCGCTGGAGCATTTTACGAGCACGAGTTGCATCGCGCGAATTATCCAGATGTGTATCTCGTGGAGAAAGTACTGCGCAGGAGGGGTGACGAGGTTTACGTGAAATGGTTGGGATTTGATAGCTCGCACAATTCTTGGGTACATAAGGATCATGTAATTTAATTTTATAAGAAATACAATATATTCAATATAAAAAATATATGAAATATTTGAAATATACAAAATCTTTATTAATAGATCCTTTCCAATAGTCATTACAATATATAAAATATGAAATATACATACAAGAAAAAAAAATCACACACACACACACACACACACACATTATATTTTATAAAGATATCTTATAATGTCCTCATGGTAACGTATCAATAGTTGTAGGTACGATATACCGCTTGTCGTCGTACGGACTTAGAGCAATTTTTGTTTCGCGAATGGTGTATACCTTGTGTAATTTTGATCTTATACACGATTGACTACGAGTTATTTCAATCTCTTCGTTCAAACACCGCGTGTAATCGTCAAACGTTATCGTTCTCGCAACAACGTTACTCTTGACGCTTTTTACCTTTTTCGTATCCTTCTTACCATCCACGCGCAACGCATACATTTTTGCTCTAAGCCCGACAAATTCAATCATTATGGTACCGTTGTTTTCATCCTTCATTAGACCCGGTACCTTTTTATTCACGAGCGGTATACCGTACGCATTGTCTATCGCATAGTCGCTCGTATCAAATCTGCTGATGTCGCGTTTCATATTCTCGTACACATCGTCGCACTCAATGTGATATATAAGACTATCCGTATCAGTGTACATGACTTTGCATCTCTCCCGATACATTGGTACCATATAATCGTGGTGAAATTCGTACAAACATGTCTTGGATATATCGAGAATACACATACCTACGTAAATTGGTTTGTAGAATTTCACCTCGAGTTTACGTAATTCTACAGCGATTAGATTTTCCGAAAAAATGCTTCTGCTATGAAAATTTGGTTTTGCAATCAATGTCTCTACGCCGTACCTTCCGTCCCATTTTGTTAAAAGTTTAACATCTACGCGATTGCGCACATTTTCCATCGTTTTGCCAAACACTGCATTATTCATTAGTTTGTACAAATTTTTTTCAAAATCATTTTTTGCTAGTGTTCTAAATTTTGTGTTGAGTTCTATATAAGTACGGAGCCACGGAGATTGAGTGAATTGTAATATACGATGAATTTTTGTAACACGAAGACCGTGACGTGAACATTGCTGCAGGTTGCGGTAGTGTATCACGTAACGCTTCTTATCGTATACGGTTGCGAGAAGCTTGCCCTCGCGCTTGCTGGGTGGTTTGTCGTGTGTCGGACAAAACGGTAGGTCAGTGTGCGAATCGTGAAGATGCTGCGGATACTCGAGATCGACTTCGAGGATGTAGCCTGTAGACGAATCGAGCGCGATCGATGATACATCAAAATTGGAAACATTATCGACCCACTGAAAATCGGCGTAGGGCAATGGTTGACACATTGCCCATCCGTATAAATTATTAACATCGAAATACATCAAGTACGTTGATGGTTTTGAGTAGTCATACGACTGCATGTACTTGTTATTAGCACGCGCGTACCTGTTGGAACATTGACTCAGACCACCGCGTATACCTCGTTCGATAAACATAACCATGTCAATGTCTGTGAGTAATTCAAATATAATTTTCGTATACTTTAACATGGCGTCCCACGTGTAACCGGGAAGAGTATAGTAATACGCGGGGTCGAGCCCATAACTCTTGATACAACTCTCGGAAATTTTCAAAAATGTCTGCTAATAACAAAACATCGATTTTTAAATACAGATCGCTATATTCGCCTAGCGTTCGAATGGAGAATCGCTTCCACACAATCTCAGCGTGCGCGTAATCGCTCTCAGATACTGTGTTACCTGTCAAGGAACTGTAAAATGATTCTCGTGATGGTAAACACGCATCTTGCAATTTATCTACGCAGTCAATGTACTCGTACGGGAAGACACCTTTTCTTGTTAATAAATTGAAATCTTCGGCGGATAAATTTTTATATTCCGATTGTAAAATTTTGAGTTTATCCTTGCTCAGAAAAGACGCCAATTTGTCGAGACTTGTTGTGAGAAATTTATATGAATCTATGAAACGTAATTTAATGTGATTTCCCGGTTTGTCTTTCGTACCTTTAACATGTTTTGTAAATGAAATATATTTTTCTTTTGTTATCGGAAGTAAATCGATTCCCCCTTCGAACGCTGTGGCTATTTCCTCGATTATAAAGTGAGAATCATAACCACATAAATTGTGAAATACTATTGGAATGCAAAAAGATTCTTTGTAATTTAGATTGCAATTTGAATGCGCGGGACCTCTGTACCGCCCGGTCAAATGACAATGATCGCGTACGCGCGTATCATCTTCTACGAATGGTTTCTCACATATATGACACTGAGTCGCACTTCGAAATTCTTTCCATTCATTTTGCGTTAAATTTACCATGGGGACATTGGTTGTTAAAATATTTTCTACACGTTGCGCCAAATTTTTAAGTTCGTCGGTGAACCATGCAACGCAATTGGCTTCGCGACGAGAATGATACGCGGATAACGAATTATCGTACGAGCAATGTACATAATAAGCCATACTAAATACTTGGTGATGTTGATAAAAATTTTCTTCTTCTTTTTTCACCAAAACGCACTCCAGGTCGGCGTACACGACGAAAGGTAGTCGCTCCTTCCTGTTGTAGTTGGTAAATGCGAGCCACTTATCCTTATCGCTCGGTAATCGGATAGCGCAGTCGTTCATCTTTCCACAGTCTACTGTATGTGATTGCAATTTCTCGACCGAGTGAAAATAGTGCATGCATCTGTAAAATAAAAGTTAAAATTTTTATATCCTTGTTTTAAATATTTTTAGACAGTTTTATTAAATATACATACCGATCGCAGATATATTTTTTAGTCTTGTGTTTGCTGAGTTGCATACTAACAAGTCTAGATAGATTCTTGATCCATGCAAAATGTCCGATATCTTGCGCATCTTGCACGTAGAGCAAGTTGATGTGCTTGTCTCTCTTTTTACTCCGTAAGGTGAATAGGGACAATGTTTTCGTTTTCAAAACTGTACACGTTGATTGAAATGTCATTATAAATTTCAAATTTTTTAATTTGATTAAAAGTGACTGGAAACTCAATATCTTGGAGATTTAGTACTGTTGTATAATGCGGGTACGATGATTGTCGGTGTGTGCATCTTTCAGCTGGCTACAGAGCAGCCACTACCGCCCACGCAAAACATGCATTGTCTTTAGATTGCACGTTAACCACTGCTCGTTTCATTATTATCTTTCGCGATAATTGCACGTAACATCCGGCGCGCATAGGATTATATTTATTTATATTTACAGTCAAATTTAGTATACGCGATAATGCCCATCCGCTATCGCGTTCCTGAAATTCTTCGAGCGATGCAAGGATTGGCTCGACGACTCGCCGCTCATACCACTCGCGTAAATTGGATGTATGTAAGAGTTCACAGTTTCTCGTATTGATTGATTTATTGGCATGCTTATCGCCCGCCACAAACTCGCCGTTAAACACTGTATTCACTTTCACACTGTTATGTTTTTGCATAATGTCTCGCACGTGCTCGAGCACAATGTCACTCGCATCTTCCAAAAATTGACGAGGTTCGATGTGATTATAATTTATAACCGCACCAGTCAAGATGCGGCTCTCAAACGCCGTATCAATCTCTCGCCATATGAGTCTCTCCGAGTTATTTTCACTACTATAATCACCACCACTGGGTATAAACTGTCTCTGCAATCGAGTTTTTGCACCCTCGAGTCGCGCAATTCTTGTCACCAAAGATTGTCTATTTCCGATTGAGAGTCGCGGACGCTTGACACGGCTGCGTTCTTCAAGCTCTTCGATAAACTCCTCGCAATGCTGCAGCCATCCAAAATATTCACCCAATGTGGTGACTTAGTGGGAACGCTCCAACAAGTCGCGTTCTTTCTGCTGCACGTTTTCCATTTTTCTCTCTCTATTTTTGTGTGCAAACATAACACATATTACGCGACATTATTATATGTAATAAAATTTGACAGCTACTGCACCATCGCATATCCACCTCATCGGGCGATGTAACTTTATGTCTCCGTATTTCGTATATTAATCCGATGTCATCTCGAAAGGTGTCCATACACGAAGCACAGAGAGCTAGAGCACCACCCGTTGAATAATAAAAGTGTATGGCGCAAATCTTACGTTGATTTTGCGCACGGAGTTGTTCATTTTCTACTACGTTGTCGTCAAAATCGGTATTACTGCAATCACTAATATAATTACTATCGTCCGACAACGCATGCTCTTCGTCTGACGACTCGTCTATTATCACTTCGAAATTAATATTTTCCATTTATTCACTATTCACTGTCACTAACAATTCTAATGCCTGACAGTAACCACTCAATTTTTTTTTTTTTTCCACAGCTTCCTCTATGCCCTTTCAAATCGTACTATGGTTTGATGGGGCTCTCATTCTTCTTATATTTCGCCTAATGCTGTCTTAACACATCCTACCGAACGTCAACGCTTTTGCATCTATAAAAACGTTCCGACATGTTCGTCGCAGCGTCGGCCAAAATTTCTATTGTTTTCCCACGACTTTTATCCCTTCTAAAATGTCCCCCGGCTATAAATCAACCACAAAGATAAACACCTTGCAGTTGCAGTTCTTTCCCTAAAAATTTCGGAAGATGTTTTGCTCCAGTTTTATGGAAGATTTTCCGCGAGGGTACAAAGCTGCCGAACGTCGGCGCTTAAAATCTCTTTTTCCATAATATTCTAATGGTCATAAAATGATCATAAAAATTAGAAAAAAAAGAAAAAAAACACTTTTATGGTTTCTAAAATGTCCCCCGGCTATAAATCAACCACAAAGATAAACACCTTGCAGTTGCAGTTCTTTCCCTAAAAATTATGGAAGATGTTTTGCTCCAGTTTTATGGGAGATTTTCCGCAAGGGTACAAAGCTGCCGAACGTCGGCGCTTAAAATCCTAATGATATAATGACCATAAAATGATCATAAAACTAGAAAAAAAAACAATTTTATGACTTCTAAAATGCCCCCGGCTATAAAATCAACCGCAAAGATAAACATCTACTTTCGAACGTGTGTAGGACCCTTCCCCCCCCCACCCCCACCCCTTTTCCCTAACATCAGACCCCTCGCGCCTCCCAGATACCCCCGCCCCCGCACCCCCCTCAGCGCCCCATGGCTTAGAATCCCCACTATAACACTACTTATACATATATTTACGAAATCTCATTGTGCATTAATATCAAAACGTACTTGAATCCAGTCCGCATTTTTTACGTTCGGCGTCATATTAAATTTCAATCCGACCCTCAACAGACTTGGTTTCGACCATTAACCAAACCAGCGACGTAGCGGTGCAAACAATTGCACGCTCGTTACTACCCCTACCCAGCCGATATCGTGCTAATACTCTGCACATACGGCACTCCTACCCTAAGACCAAACTTATATCTTCTCCTGATAGCATCGTGCTAATATTCTGCACATGCCACCTCCCTATCTCAAAACCAATGGTCGAACCAGCGAACACGCGAAACTAATTTGATCTTTTTGTAGATGCCAAAAATAAGAAGAGGCGGACACAAATTCCACGCGCGACGCTTATATTACGAATACAAATACGCCCCCGTCAGTGAAGCAGATAGTGAATTCCTCGGGACGGATCGTCTATATTTTGACTTAGAATACGAGGCGTACTTTAACCTGGCGTTACGAACAAAACAGGTCAAACCTCCGAGGATGGACATCCGCACAAAGTCTATGGGATATTTTCCGTGGCCGCGCAAACTGATACCGTTGGACACGCAGCTACTGTTCCTCCCTCTGCCGCCCGCGAATTACGTACCGGGAGATCCGAGGAAGACCCGCTACCTCCAAATACGTGACGAAATATTATACCTAAATTACGGGTGTCCACCCCCGAGCACTGGGGTTCCGCGGAACAACCGATAATAATAGATTAATAAAATTATATAAAGAGCTCCGATTAATAAATAAGTAAATAATAAAGAGGCAATAGGAGCGAGGAGATGTGAATATAAAATTGTAAGTTTGTTATATATAGATGATATGTCGCACTTGTATTGACAATAAGTACATTAGTAACATTCTATAGAATGACGGAAATTACAATAAAAATTTGAACGTTTCGATTCATGTTTTGAATCCTCTTCAGCATAATATATGAATTAAATAAATGAATTATAAATAAAAAAAAAAAAAAAAAAAGACGAAATAAGTTGGATCGTATTATATATATGTAATTTTATACAACTAACATGCGATAAATATGTACAGCGGTTCTGAGGCAGTGACCCTTTTAATCATGCGAATACGATCACTGATTTTATGTTCACACATGTCTTACGCCTTTATTACACGATGTTTTATCATTAATTTAGTTTTTTATTACCACTTTTTTATTTTTATTAACACTTACGCTGACTTCCTCAGAGGTTTGAGAAATAGAAACATCTATTACTATTCGTTAGCGGAACCATTCCCGAGGAGTTCACATCACACGACTTCCCTTAGTCGGTAATCGCCATTTCCCTTTTCGTTTGATACTGCCGCAACATTATATACACAGTAACACCACCGCCATATCCCTATTACTTCACCTTTGGTAAGGGAAAACATCCATCATCCGGATAAGCCTAGTCGCGGGGAATCCCCAGAAGCTTAGCTTCTGAAATACGCAATCGGTCAGGCGAAGGGTCCGACCACTCTTAGGAGCCGCGACCCCGCTTGACGTAACAATATGTATAATTTATTTATGTAAAATTTCTATATGTTCGGATTGTTATGGATGGGAAAAGTCTATTGTAAGAAAGTTTGGAACCTTTTGATATGATATATGATCTCTTTTTCTGTCGCCGCTTTTTACTCTGTTTCGCTTTCATACTCGGCGAGTCGCGGCTCGGAAAGATATAAGCATCAGTCCTAAGAATTTATCGGCTTTCGGACAAAATTTCGGAACTCTTTGATGATAGATCATTGCGCTGTGTACCTGTCGCTCTTTTGTGTCTAGCGACTTAGCAATCAAAACAATTTTAATACATTGCCTTTAAATACTCTGCCTGTGAGACGAGTTATATCAGTCTGACCGAGACCGTGAAGCAGTATCGACAGCGAAAATTTAGAAAAAAAATTGACAGAAGTTAAGTAAGTAATATTCATTATTAATTTAGTAATACATCATTATATACTTATATAATGTTTGTTATATATTTATTAATATTTATATATACACGCACAAACACACTCGCACACATTTATAAATGCAAATAATCTCTATATCTGTTGACATTTTTATTTTTGATATTCTTTGAGCGATAATGTTGCAACCGTCTTCAAATCAAATACTTTTTTAATTATCAAGTTTTTCATTTTCAAAAGCAATTAAATTATTCTTTCTTTATAAAGAAGAAAAAATTAATTAAAAAATAATACACATTGAATATTAAGAAACAGATATCAATTAACAGATAATATTAACACTTAACATTCTCAAATCATATATTGTTTCTTACATATTTGTTCATATATAGAATATATTAATTAAAAGTTCTATGAAATCTTTTTAGTCTTACATTATTTTTGTATATGCTTAAATCATTATAAATAAAATATCAGTCTGACGACATGAATGATTCCCGAATAATTTTCGAAAAAAGAAAACAATATATATATGCAAAAAATTTTGTTGAACAAAATTTTAATAACGGGTTTCATCTTTCTCAGAATATAGTAGTTTTATAATTTTATTTTAATCTAATGTACGAAGTTTAAACGTCACAAAGGTTAAAAATGAAAAACACATTTTCAGTTTTGTATATTCAAGAGATGTTTAATATTTTATATATTATCTAATATTATAGTTTTCTCAAGTTAAAATATGTGTATAATTTTATATTTTAATGTGGAATAATGTTACATGAATTACATTTAGTTTTTTCAACTTTTCTACATTTTTACATATTGATTAATAACACCAGATCATTAACCAGATTATTAACTCTATCTCGAGAACGTATTCCAATCAATCAAACCTTCTTTTCATAAAAGAATTCTTATACAAACTTATATAACAGTAGCTTTATTATCAGCGTTTCATAATACAATACATATGTATGTATATGTATGTATATGTATAAATAAGTTATACAAATACTAGTAGAATTATAATAAGTGTTTTTAATTATAGAATGGATAAGAAGGATATTAAAAGAAAATTAGAAGATTTGATGGAAAGGGAGGAAAAAATAAAAAAAAGAAAAAAGGAATTAAATATCTTATGAATATAGCGCCGATGACGAGGCAGACGATATCGAAGAAAGGTATTTATGCTATAATTATATTTTAAATATTATTTATTTTTTATCTATATTTATATATATAAAATATATATATATGAATATATTTTTTACTTGAAAATAAAAATATTAATAGTATAATTTATAGTAAAAACTATGCCCAGTTTTCGCCCCGAGTGAATAGTTATGAATTATACATATATTAATCGATTAAGAGACGTAGTTACAAAGTACAAAACAATAGATTTTAATTGTTTAACTAATGCAGAGAAATTGAGCGAGATCAGTGGTAAATAGTCATAATAACGAACTTTAGACAGTTCTAGAACTCAGGAGATTCATTTTACAAAATTATGCTCATAGAACTTTTTAATTTTCTTTTGATGCCCTACAATCATAGCCATGTCTAACGCTGTTGATCAGAGATCCCCAAAAAATTGGGTATACTTTATAAAACTTTGCAAAAATGGTTATCTTATTTTTAAATAAATAAATAAATAAATAAATATATATATATTTATATTTATTTATGTATTATTTATGTTTATTAATAATTTTTTTCAAATTTATTGCAACAGTCAATCACAAGGACAGGAGCCGGAAGAACCGGAACAGCATCAGCAGCAGCAAAACAACAGCCAACATCGGGCTGGCGTAAGACGCGCCGAACGTGATGCGAGGTATATTTATTAAATTTCGAATTATATATATATACATATATATATATGTATATATATGTATATATACATATATATCTGAATACATATCTTTCAAGATTTTTTAAATAATTATATGAATGAGCTTCAGATTTATACACATACTAATATTTCTCTTTTTAATATATTTGTTTGTTATGTTTTATAGATATAAGTGGTCAGCACGCAGAAAAGCGTATGATTTGAATAGAGAAAGAGAAGAAGGAAGGGAAAGAGGACAAATAATAAGAAGAGGAGGACGAATGATGAGAAGAGAAGGAAGAGAAAGAGGTAGAGGAGGAAGGGGAAGAAGAAATGGCGGAATGAGAGGAAGGGGAAGAGGAAGTGGAGAAATGAGAGAAAGAGGCGGAGGAAGAACCAATTTCATTTTTTATAATTTTTAAGTTTATATTATATACAATATTTTTTTACGTATAATAAAGTATACATGTATATATATATATATATATATATATATATATATATATATATATATATATATATACGTATAAATATACATATATATAATGTTAATATATATATATATATATATATATATATATATATATATATATAAAAATATTTTAAACTAAAATTCTCCCTTATTGTTTTTTTAATGTACCTTTATTATCTTTTACTTTTTATTTTTTATTATAGATTACTTGTAGAAAATGACTTATTTTTAAGTTCATTTGTGATTTATTATAAATAAATAATAGTATTATAAATAAATAATTGTGTTGCATCCGCGGATCCATCTTTATATCTCGTTTTCACTTTCAAACTTCTACACTCAACTCGTGCACAAGCAATTATAATTGATACTTTCTAAAAAAGCCAACTAACCTTGTGCAAATAATTAATACAGTAATTCATAAAAAGATACACTTTAGAATCAAAATCTTTCTTATTCTATCTCAACTTAATTCTCTTATATATTATCTCATCTCCCCGCGATGATCGCTCTTCTGTCATCACTTACTATGGGGACCTTACGACGTGATACCTATCGATTTCAATGAAACTTATTGTATCGATAGGTCATCATGTGAAGGGGTTTTGGGTAAAGGAAGATGCAGTTCTCAAGCGGTCGCGAAAAAATCGAAATTAAAAAATTCCAAGCGTTTTATCTACCTATGGAATAATCCGTATTTTCGAAGAGCGCGTAGTGTAACGGCAGAGCGTCAGACTCGTGTTAACAATGTTGCTGGTTCGAGTCCCGATGAGTAAACTTTTTTTTCAAAGTATATTTTTTTTGTAATAAAATGCAATCTGTCAATTATTATTACAAATATATGTATTATTATTACAAAAATGCATCTTCCTGTTTGCATTCTTTAGAATTCCTAGAAAATTAGTTCATAGAATAGCTATACTGTAGAAATAAATAAATGTAAATATTGATTGTAATATATATCATTTAAAAATTATATATATTATATTGTTTGCGAGACGCGGCGCGCTTCGATATATCGCAGGGTTGTATCGCGGATGTAACAAATCTACATATATATTAATATTAATATATAATATGTTTATTTTACATATGTGTGTGTGTGTGTGTGTGTATATGTGTGTAAATATATAAAATAATTATATCTTTATCTTTATCAAGCTATAATATATATGTTTCTCTCTAATGTTTTATAGATATAAATGGTCTGCGCATAGAAGAGAAATGAGAGAAGAGAAGTAGGAAGAGGAAGAGGTCGCGGACCGATAATTTTTAATTTTTTTAATGTAAATAAAATGTTTTTAAAAATATTATGAAAAATTTTTTATAATATATAATAAAAGTAAATTATATTTAATAAACAAAATATATGTAAAAAATAAAAATTATATATAATATATTAAAATATAATAAATTTATTAACATTTAATAAGAGTTTAATTTTATTTTATATTATATTATAATATTTAAGACTGTTACTGATTATTATAGTTATTTTATTTTATTATTTTATTGCACTTAATATTATTTTATTTTAATATGCATTGTAAAACGTTATTTTTACAAATATATAAAAATGTGATTTTTTAAATTAAACAATTTATTTTATAAATACATAAAACAAATCCTTACTTTCTAAAATTACATTTTTATATATTTATAAAAATAACATTTTATATATTAAAATAAAATAATAATATTAAGTATAAAGAAATAATAAAAAAAGTAACTAAAATATAATAATGTATATATATATATATATATATATATACAGGGTGGACCATTTTAATCCATCCAGTCGAATATCTCGAAAACCAAGTCTGGGAGAGAAAAATGTTTCAGACAAAAGTTGTATGGTTTCGAAGGGACCATAAGATGATACCATTGGTTTGACCTTGAAATGTCATTTAAAGGTCACGTGAAGGTCACTTCAAGTTTTTTAAATGGAACACTCTATATATTTTTACATATTCTTGTAGCTCATCTCGAGAGCTTTCCAAAACACTTATGACTAAGTATTTTTCATTAAGTATTTTTTGAGTTATAAGGCTTCAAAGTTGCAGTATTTTGACATAAAATACAAAATATCTCGTAAAATATTCATTTTTTGATTATCTTACTTTAATACTTTTATGCACAGAATAATGAGACGAATCAATTGGTGTAAAGAAAACACATAATTATGTTAAAGTAAAAATGTGTAACTGTTAGTTGCAAATTCAGATTTTTACTTTAACATAATTATGTGTTTTAATTATATCAATTGATTCGTCTCATTATTCTGTGCATAAAAGTATTAGAGTAAGATAATCAAAAAATGAATATTTTATAAGATATCTTGTATTTTATGTCAAAATACTGCAACTTTGAAGCCTTATAACTCAAAAAATACTTAATGAAAAATACTTTGCCATAAGTGTTTAGCTCTCGAGATGAGCTATAAGAATACGTAAAAATATATAGGGTGTTCCATTTAAAAAACTTGAAGTGACCTTCACGTGACCTTCAAATGACATTTCAAGGTCAAACCAATGGTACCATCTTATGGTCCCCTCGAAACCATACAAATCTTGTTTGAAACATTTTTCTCTCCCGAACTTGGTTTTCGAGATATTCGACTGGATGGATTAAAATGGTCCATCCTGTACATATATATATATATATATATATATATATATATATATATATATATGTATGTCCAGGGGCAGTTTCCATGACACTTTTTTATATAAAAGGGTAGTTTTGACGACCGTCGTCAAAAGTATTGCGGTATTGAGGCAGCTCTGACGACAGTCGTGAAATCTACCTATATACTGTTAAAATATTGAAAATCTAATTTTTCTTATGTATACGTAATATTATTATTCGTATACTATTATTTTTGTTATTATATAACAGAATATATCTTTTGATGATTAATATAAATGGGTTTATTGTCAACAGTAATATATTTGTTACTTTGTCGTCAAAACTACCAATCTGTCAAAATCATTGTGATATAAAGGTTGTTATGACGACAGTCTTGAAATCTACTTATATACCATCGGAATATTGTATATTGAATTTCTTTGTTGCCAAAATTATTAATCATTGTAATATAAAAATTATTATTTTGACAGTTATCGTAATTCAGTGTAGGCAATCCATTTTGCCACCATTCGTGCTGAAAATATACACAGAGAGAGACGTTTCTTTGAATTTAAAATATGTATTTGTTTGACTTATATTTATTTCATTGAAATAACATTCGTTTAGAAGGAACAAAATTTTATTAAATAGAAATTTGATTGTTTTGTTGCATTAAATCATATTGTTTAATGAAAAAATAACCATTATTTGAAAAAATACTTCAAATTTGTTCAATTAAAAAAAAGCGTGTTTTGTTTCAATTAATTTATTATTTGGAATGATGCAACATACACACTTAAATTATTAAGTTCATATAGACTTATATAAATAAATTATATTCATAAAGATCATAGCATATAATAATATTTTACCAATAAGCCTTAAGCTGTTCGAATTATTTTTCTTTAAATATCCTATCATGTTTAATTGTTTCATAAGTAAATATGTCGTATACATATATGTGTATATATATATATGTGTATATATATATATATATATATATATATATATATATATATATATATATTTTACTAATAAACCTTAAGCTGTTCGAATTATTTTTCTTTAAATATCCTATCATGTCTAAGTATGATTGTTTTTCGTTGCCATGCAATCCGCGTGACACTCGCCGCTGCAATGCCTAGAGAGTACGGTCTATGGTCTACCTGCGAAAAGCGCGCGCTTATTCGCCAATCTTTTTTAATTAATATTTCAATAAATATTGCGAAAATTGTAAAATAGTAAAGAACTTTTCTGTTCAGTTTAATGCGCTCTACCTGTTCACGAACGTTGATTCAATCTTTATGGGACACTCTGTATATGTATGTCACATGTTCGTAAGTAGGTCAAGTCACGAAAAGTCGGTCATGATCAACTGCTGTGAGTTGAGCGCATGCGCACATAGAAAAGTTGGCTGTGCTATCATCGGTTAGCGCCTAGGCCCCGGGTGCCGAGTGTAGTCTCGCGATCCACTGTTATCGTCCACCTAAGTGTCAATACCAGGGTTGCTCTCTATTTAGTTTTTTAGGGCAACCTGTTTAAACCGGCTATACCCAGGGAGTCGCCGAGAACTAAGTCTTGACCTTTTTGATAATCAGGAGATTTTCTTTTACTGATCGGGAACTACTACAATTGAGGCTTAGTTCATAAGCTCAATAATAATATCGTCTAAATTATAAATAATGTTTTCTTTATTTTCTTCCAAAAATTGTATTAATATTTCTAGTATAGTGTCAGGTTCTTGGGAAGTATTCTGTTGTATCTCAGCGTCGGTTACTTGTGGTTTCATTAATTATCAATTTATTTGAGGCCAATATAAAGAGATAGAGATAAAAATTTTATGTTTGTTGTGTGTACGTATTGAGTATATTGTAGATATTGAAATTTTAAATTTCTATAAAATCAATGATTCTTAGACACCCGGTATATATATAGTGGCTTTAAAGTAGGATTTTGTCTTTATTATTTAGTAATGACTGTTAAGAATTATCCTAACTTATTATTTAAGAAATTTTATAACTCTTATAATTAATTCATTTAATTAATTATTATAGGGACTGATTTGGAGAGGCGAGATTAAGGACAGATTATCACCAGTTCAAGTCTTTTATAATGGAATTAGTCTGGTCTTCTCAGGATGAACCAGTAAGAACAAGATGGCTGACGTCTTATAAGCAAATAGAAATATTTGGTAACCGATTAGGGGTGAGTTTACGAAATTTTGGTTATAAGATCTACAGGGAATACTGCATAAAATAAACTAGTTAAAGTTGTACCCTTACAGGTGCAAAATTGTGATCTATTGAATAGCAAAATTCTAAAGTTGTCTTTGTTACGTCCTGGATCGTGAGCGAGGTGCGGTTGCGGTGGTTGGTGTACGCGGATCGCGGTGGCCGAGCGGTAAACCTGTCACGATCAGCGTAGCGGTGCACCGAAAGCTAGCGGTCGGGAATAATGGGTAATGGGGAGGATGTGAAGTGAGTAGACAATGAGTACAGATTGTTTACGTATACTAATTTTTATGTATTTATCATTATTTTATACTAAACATATATGTACAGTGATAATTTATTATATTTTACAAGACGATTAGACAACTAAATCACGGACGAGTATCGGGAGGCGAATTGATAGGTGCTTCAGCGGCCGGCAGGATGCATACTCGCCCGAAGAAAGGCCGGAAGGAAATGATCCTCGGTTGCGTAATCCCGAAGTCTATCAACGGCGGGGGTACGGGCCACGGACGGTATTCGATAGGCAGTAAGGGCCTATGTGAGGAAGCGATGGCCCCGCTACTGGATGCCGGTGGAGTGACAGCGTCGTGGAACGGGTCAGGAGCTGACGACTCCGATGTATGGTTTCCCGATGGAGGGTATGTGAAGTACCCGACGGATGCTGGGCTCTGACTATCTGGTAGAGACGCAGCCGTTCGATAGGAGCCGCCTTGGTATAATGACCGGATGAGGCGCTTCAATTGATGAGCACGCCCTGCTCGACGTGACCTACCCATGACGCAGCTAAAGAGGTAAGCGAAATTATAATCAACGCCATAGTTGAATACGCGGAGGGATATAGACAGGGGTTAGCAATAGTAACGCGAGTGATGAAAAAGAAAAAAGAAAGAAAAAAGAAAAAAAAAAACATATAGGCGTTAACGTAAATTGCTAAACGAGTTGACCTTATCTGACGGGTTGCGGGGACAGGGTGAGCCTTAATGAGTTTACTTTAATGTAATATTTATTTTATATTTTAGACCGAGAAGAGCGATCAGAGGAATTGTGAGAGACGCCCTGAGAGAGGCACGGTTCGTGGACTGAGAGAAGGCAGATCGCCCTGAGAGAGGCGCGCTGCACGCTAGGAAGCGGAATGCCCTGAAAGAGGCGCTCCTCGGAGATAAGAGTCGTTCGCCCTGAGAGAGGCGTGCGACGTAGATAGAGGTAGTCCGGCCCTGAAGGAGGCGCACTACGAAAGATGAAGGCAGAACCGCCCTGAAAGAGGCGCACTGCTAGAAGGGACGTAGAGTCGCCCTGAAAGAGGCGCACTACGTAGGAAGGATGTAGATCGCCTGGAGGAGGCGCCCTACGGTGTAGGTAAGGATGGTTATCGCTCTCTGTCTAATGACACTCCCTATGAAGACGTCGATTGCTCGGTATCCGATCCCGAGCATGTCTTTCGATTTTGCTTTGGCATCCATCATCTTCGACGTACTCTTAGCACCCTTTGGGATCACCCGGGGGTTGTGGATCTTAAGACTCGACAACCACATCGGGATCTCCCTCCAGGTGAGCCCCCTCCACCACATCAAGGTGGTGCGTCGTCAGAGGGGTCGCACACCCAACTTAACCTTGCAACCGACAGGTGGTCGCAGCCCGGATTGGCGGAAATCGCCGAGAGATCCCGATCCAGAAACATATTCTTATAGCTTACCTCAAAAGCTTTCCAAAACGCTACAATAAAATATTTTTTTATTAAATACTTTCCGAGTTATAAAGATTCAAAGTTGCAGTATTTTGACGTAAAATACAAGATATCTCGTAAAATATTCATTTTTCGATTAACTTACCTTCCCAGATAGCAAAATCTGTTCTAACAGACGTCTGTTATAAATTTTTGTCGGCAGAAAGATTGCAGATTTAATACAGAACCTGTTATATCAGACACTGATAACAGAATGTCAGCAGAAAAATTATAAAACCTGCTGACATAATTGATAACAAATTAGTAGCAGAAACCGAGCAGAATTTGTACAAAATTATAAGAGCAAATTGATAGCAAAAAGAGGATAAGATATGCATAATTTAAATTAAGATAAGATATGCATAACACAGATTTGATGTCAGATTGTCACCAAAAATCGAGCAAGATCTGCGCGCGCGTAATTTGACGTCAAATTGGCAGCAGAAACCGAGCAAGATCTGCTAACATGATTTGATTTCAAATTGTTACCAAAAATCGAGCAAGATCTGCGCGCGCGTAATCTGACGGCAGATTGGCAGCAGAAACCGAGCAGAATCTGCTGCTTTAGACCATTTATAAAAATGGGACATTTAAATATATTTAAAGGGTTATCCTCTAGATTATTTTTTTTTATTTAAATTAAGATAAAATGCAAAAAATTAAAAATTTATTACAATATTTTTATTAATAATTTTTATAATATATTTTACTATTATATATTCTACTGCGCTCTCTCTATTTATCTATCTAATTTTACTAAATTATAACTATATTTACAAAAGAGATTATACAATATAATAAATATAAAATTCTCACGTACAATTAAAATTAATATTAATTAAAGTAAAATATAATCTAATTAATCTAATTAATCTATAATTGAAATTAAATCTAATTTTAATTGTTTTAGTGTTTAAAGAACGGGAAAATTGTTTATGTGTATTGAATGCTTATGTGCTATTTATATATAGCAAATTCGGTTGGATTGCACTAATGCGCACTGATACACACAAAGATTATCATACAAAAATTTACATTAACAATAAGTAATTAAAAAAACAAAACAATTTTTACAACTATTATTATTATTATTATTACCCAATACTAAGAAGAAAAATATGTATACTACTACAATTATCTTAATGTATTTTAATTACTTATATTTATATTGTAAATTTGTGTACGATAATGCTTTAATGTGTACCAGTGCGCACTAGTGCATCCAACCAAATTTGTTCTAATTTAAGTGTATATGCAGAGACGATGTGTGACAGCCGGATTGTTGGATTTTCCGATGAGCGCATTTTGATAAACCTAAACAGAACAGAAAATTAAAAATTAATACGGTACACAATTCACATAATTTCACGCTGTAATATTTTTTTATCGCGCGTGTCAATATTTTCAAATAAATGAGTATATATTTTTAAAAAAAAACTATACTTATTTATTTGTATTTGCGACACACGATATAAAATATATACGAGAAAACTTTGATAATATTAATATTATAGTCGTAGAACACTATGAAGAGCGTTACGATTATAATATTAATATCGAGAAAAGAAAAGTGTCTAGCACTAAAAAGTACCGATTTATATATGTGGGAGATAGTTCCTGTTAAAATTTTTGCGCTGAAAAATGCCGATTATTGCGAAATCTGGATGATCCAACTTGGATAAATAAAAAAGGTACTGAAAAGTACCGTTTGCTCTTCTTGGGAGAGATGTGACCTACTCAACGACACACATATATATATATATATATAGACTAAGAATTCTATCCAGCAAGTGAAACCGAATAAAACTGAGATAGATAGTTGTTTTATAAGTGGAATGAACACATAAAACAGCTATTTATTTTAATCATATCCGGCTTCACTTTTTTACAGTATAGAAAATATAGAAATGTTATATATAATATATGCCGTTGAATCCACTAGTCACGTAAAGAATATATTAATAGGTCTTCAATTGCATCTTCTTCGTTCTTCTTTCCTTTTCGATCTTATTTTTTCTATTTGCGTTCGATTTGATGCTACAAGTGTTTTTGAAAGCGCTTCAATTAGTTAAAATAAAGTCAGTTAAAATAAAAGGAAAATTCAAATAAGAAATTCATAAAAAAATAAAATGCAAATAAAAAAATTCATGAAAATAAAATTTAAAATAAAAAATAAGTAAAGCTTACGTAAGTAAATATAAAAAAGAGAATTATTTATTTTAAATAAAAAAATCAAACGCTTTCCAGCACTTGTAGGACCAAGTCAAACCTATATCCTCGATCCTTCGTATGACAGCATCTTGTTTCAGTTTCTGTATTATCTAAAGATGTACATAAAAAGTTATACAAAATTATGACAAAATTGCAAGAGAATTAAAATAAATAAGGACACCGACATTATTTTAGATTTAAGCGAGAATTAAACATGTGTCTATCTTTATCTTTCTTTCTAAATAAATAAAGACAGACATATTTAAGTCTCGTTTAAAGCCAAAATAACGTTGGTGCCATCGGACCTAAGAAATAAATAAATCAAAGTTATTACATACTTTTTCTAATCGTTTAAAGGTTCTTGATCCGTATTTTCTTCGTTCGACCACTCGTCGTTCCATAGGTTTCGTCGGTCCCGCTGATTCTTTGCGCCGCCGTCACGTGCAACAATATTCTTGCGTGATCTGCTCCTATGTCTCTCCTTCGACATTCTCAGCGCCTCCCGCATTTGCGCTTGAAATTCAGAACGCGTTGGCTTCTCAAAATGTTTGTTTTGGCACACACCCTCTAAAAAAATAAACACAAATTGCATCGTTAACGACATGCAAAGTAATACCAACAACTATGCGGAAATAAATATCTTAATCGATTTCGTACTCGTACCATAAATCGCCATGATAAGACGAGTATCATATAACGACCGGTGTCCTGCACGTCTCCACCAAATAAAAGACGGCGTAATGGAATCCTTTAAACTTTCCTTCAGACAGACGTTCACAGCTTCTCTCAAATTGAAAAACCACCGATGTAGCAGAAATAATTTACCTATGTATCGAAGAAGATAAATGCAGTTGTATATAAAAATAAGTACAATTTCTCTTTTCACTTACGGCGTTGGAATATCCATCTTCATCGATCCTTTCAAAAGCATCCATGTTCGGAGTGATGCTATGGGGAAGATAGCCGGTTTCCGTGGTGCGCAATGACGATCTTGGACGCATCTTAAGATTTTGTCTAGATTAGAATTCACTCGTCTGTAAATAAAATGTGAAAACAAATCAGTATACGCATGCGCGCACGCACGCACATACAATGAAAATGTCACTGTATGCCAGTGTATTAATAAATATGATATTAACATCTTGACAGCATACATACCCAAAAGACGGCCTCTGTGAAGTTGGCATCGCATTTTTTAAAATCGTAAATTTCAGCGAGAGTTCCGTTTGCACCCCAAGTAGTTCTACAGTTCTTGATAGGTTTTAGAAATAGTTCCGGCGAAATACCATAAAAAATGGCATTTTGAAAATATGAGGTGGTGCTAACTTCTCGTGGCACCGCAACATGCGAAAAATAGCATTTAAATCATGCTATCTTATAATTCTCGAAGAGTTCTATAGTTCCTGATACTTTTTAACAGTGGTTCTGACCGTTAAATATTAAAAAAAATTTTTTTTTAACTCGAAAACGGCACCTCATTTTTCGATAAAAGTGGTCAAAACTTTTTTGTTCTTGGTTCTACAGATTCGAGCCTTAATAACTTTCGAGAGAACTCGTCGGGGTGCAAACGGAACTGTCATCAGAACGCCAGAAATGCGAAAAAAATTTCACCCCCTTAGGGACTTAGAAATTTTCGGACGCGTATAACTAAAAATGGTCATAACTTTTTTGTTCTTGGTTCTACAGCTTCGAGCCTTCATAACTTTCGAGAGAACTCGTCGGGGTGCAAACGGAACTCTCATCAGAACGCCGGAATTGCGAAAAAAATTTTACTCCTCCAGGAACGTAGGAAATTTTTGCCAATCTTAGGTACTACATTTAAAAAATAAACTAAAATCTATCTTTAAATCTTAAAAATAATATATATCAAAATAATGAAAATAAAAATTTTTAACTAAGAGATAACATAGTTATAATCTAATATATTGCGTACTACTCTTACATGCTAATTTAAAATATTAAAATTTATTTATCTAATCTTTGGTATTAAATTTAAGAACTAAAATCTATCGTAAATTCTTTAAATCTTAAAAATAATATTAGTTAAAATATAATAGAAATAGGAGTTAATACTAATTATGAAATTTTTTTAATTTTTTTTAGAATTTTGAATATTATAAAAAATTTTTTTTAAATTTTATGTTTGATTGGTATCTATACCTACTGAAATGTTATGGTTTTAAAATTAAATAAAACTTAAATTCTGCAATTTTAAACAATCAAAATAATAAAATAAAATCGTAAATATTTAGTCACATCTCACATATAGAATCACATGAGGATTTATTATCTGGGTAGATTTTGCAATCATGCGCTTCTTTTGCAGATCATCATATTCGTACCATCGCGTACCTGCAAGTGCAAAAGCGCTATAATGTCCATTTTTATCACTGTATTGTATGTAGTTTACTATACCTATCAAAATATAATTTATGTTATTCAAAACAATAGTTTTCGCTAATGAATTTAGATCATGCCTAATGTCCAGTCGTCGATTAGTATATTTATGATTTGTAAATATGGATGTGTCAATTATTATATGTTTTCCGTAGGTAATATTATATTCTGCTGCGGCATTACATGTACGACATTTTGATTTCAAATCTTTTGCGTCGTCAATAGCTTTTTGTATATATTGTAAACCTTCTTGTAAGAGTACGTCTACGTTGATACTGCACGTAATTGTCTGACGAGTATTTACAACATTGCAAGAGCAAGATTTGTTGTAAGTACAACTCGGTTCGTTATTGAACAGATATTCTGCTAAATGAGCAGCGTTACAATTTGCATTTAATCGTTTAATACCACGAGTGTACGTCGTTAAAGCATCGTTAAAGAGAGATAAATGTTGTAAAATTGTAGCGCGTTAATTATAACGTATCGATAATAATCTGCCATGTTCCAATATAGATTTTGCGAATTGGAAAATATCATTCGAGGATGAATTAATTGTATCGCGATATGTTGCATGGGTTACGATTCCACTGATAACAAGTTGTAAAATGGAATCGAAAGCACATGTTTCTTGAAGATTAATAATTAATTTTCCTTGTTTTACAGGCTTACACTTGCTGTCGTTAATAATAAGTGGTAGATTTAAAGGAAGACTTACTGTTTTTTATGAAATCCCATTCAGAACATTTGTCTAAATAAGACGGTTTGGTCCGTTTCTTTGGAACATTTTGTTGCGAACATTCGACAATATTAGATGAGCTTGTCAAACCGTGCCAGTTCTCACATACATTCCAAACATCATCCTTTTCATTTAAATTATTTAATTTACTGAGATTTATTTCAGATAAACTCAGGCTTGTCTCGTGTAAATCTGCGACGTATTCAGTGTCAATACTTTTTACTGAAATTTCTGATGTACTTTTAAAACTGTCAATTATGTCTGAAATATTTTGTAAAGGTGGTTCTTTATATTTATTATTTTCATCTTCAGATTTTTTTGTATTCTTTGTCTATGCTAAGTGTACTTGAATTAGTTATATCATTTTTACTAAAATCGTCATGTGTGATGTTTTGCTCACTTGACGTGAGTAATGTGTTATTTGATATATTTATATTTGATATATCTTTTTTATTAGAGGCTAAGGTAATTTTTGCATCCAGAAGATCCAAATGTTGTATGACAAATTTGTCGACTCTCATGGGAAGTTGACCCTTAAACCCTCGACTTTTCATATCTGAGAATTCTGCCTCGATTGCAGAAGAAGTAGCAATTTCGCCAGATCTTTTAAAAAATGGTCGCATTACACCGATCCATACAGGTATATATGGCAATAAACGTATTTTCATTTGTTTCGCAAATTCTGGGTTGTAACACGCATTTATAATATTGCCATATGCCGATTCTTCGGCGATTTTTTATGCAAATTTTAAAACAGAATCACTCCAATGTGTCCAATCAGTAATATCGGAGTTTCTTTCGTAGTTATTAAAATTATTGATAGAAGGTTCAGAAACTTCTTCGTTTGTATCATTATTTACAATTGTTTTTATTTTAATATTCATATCATTTCAAAAATGTGTGTATACAAAAATTGTAAATAATGATACAAACGAAGAAGTTTCTGAACCTTCTATCAATAATTTTAATAACTACGAAAGAAACTCCGATATTACTGATTGGACACATTGGAGTGATTCTGTTTTAAAATTTGCATAAAAAATCGCCGAAGAATCGGCATATGGCAATATTATAAATGCGTGTTACAACCCAGAATTTGCGAAACAAATGAAAATACGTTTATTGCCATATATACCTGTATGGATCGGTGTAATGCGACCATTTTTTAAAAGATCTGGCGAAATTGCTACTTCTTCTGCAATCGAGGCAGAATTCTCAGATATGAAAAGTCGAGGGTTTAAGGGTCAACTTCCCATGAGAGTCGACAAATTTGTCATACAACATTTGGATCTTCTGGATGCAAAAATTACCTTAGCCTCTAATAAAAAAGATATATCAAATATAAATATATCAAATAACACATTACTCACGTCAAGTGAGCAAAACATCACACATGACGATTTTAGTAAAAATGATATAACTAATTCAAGTACACTTAGCATAGACAAAGAATACAAAAAAATCTGAAGATGAAAATAATAAATATAAAGAACCACCTTTACAAAATATTTCAGACATAATTGACAGTTTTAAAAGTACATCAGAAATTTCAGTAAAAAGTATTGACACTGAATACGTCGCAGATTTACACGAGACAAGCCTGAGTTTATCTGAAATAAATCTCAGTAAATTAAATAATTTAAATGAAAAGGATGATGTTTGGAATGTATGTGAGAACTGGCACGGTTTGACAAGCTCATCTAATATTGTCGAATGTTCGCAACAAAATGTTCCAAAGAAACGGACCAAACCGTCTTATTTAGACAAATGTTCTGAATGGGATTTCATAAAAAACAGTAAGTCTTCCTTTAAATCTACCACTTATTATTAACGACAGCAAGTGTAAGCCTGTAAAACAAGGAAAATTAATTATTAATCTTCAAGAAACATGTGCTTTCGATTCCATTTTACAACTTGTTATCAGTGGAATCGTAACCCATGCAACATATCGCGATACAATTAATTCATCCTCGAATGATATTTTCCAATTCGCAAAATCTATATTGGAACATGGCAGATTATTATCGATACGTTATAATTAACGCGCTACAATTTTACAACATTTATCTCTCTTTAACGATGCTTTAACGACGTACACTCGTGGTATTAAACGATTAAATGCAAATTGTAACGCTGCTCATTTAGCAGAATATCTGTTCAATAACGAACCGAGTTGTACTTACAACAAATCTTGCTCTTGCAATGTTGTAAATACTCGTCAGACAATTACGTGCAGTATCAACGTAGACGTACTCTTACAAGAAGGTTTACAATATATACAAAAAGCTATTGACGACGCAAAAGATTTGAAATCAAAATGTCGTACATGTAATGCCGCAGCAGAATATAATATTACCTACGGAAAACATATAATAATTGACACATCCATATTTACAAATCATAAATATACTAATCGACGACTGGACATTAGGCATGATCTAAATTCATTAGCGAAAACTATTGTTTTGAATAACATAAATTATATTTTGATAGGTATAGTAAACTACATACAATACAGTGATAAAAATGGACATTATAGCGCTTTTGCACTTGCAGGTACGCGATGGTACGAATATGATGATCTGCAAAAGAAGCGCATGATTGCAAAATCTACCCAGATAATAAATCCTCATGTGATTCTATATGTGAGATGTGACTAAATATTTACGATTTTATTTTATTATTTTGATTGTTTAAAATTGCAGAATTTAAGTTTTATTTAATTTTAAAACCATAACATTTCAGTAGGTATAGATACCAATCAAACATAAAATTTAAAAAAAATTTTTTATAATATTCAAAATTCTAAAAAAAATTAAAAAAATTTCATAATTAGTATTAACTCCTATTTCTATTATATTTTAACTAATATTATTTTTAAGATTTAAAGAATTTACGATAGATTTTAGTTCTTAAATTTAATACCAAAGATTAGATAAATAAATTTTAATATTTTAAATTAGCATGTAAGAGTAGTACGCAATATATTAGATTATAACTATGTTATCTCTTAGTTAAAAATTTTTATTTTCATTATTTTGATATATATTATTTTTAAGATTTAAAGATAGATTTTAGTTTATTTTTTAAATGTAGTACCTAAGATTGGCAAAAATTTCCTACGTTCCTGGAGGAGTAAAATTTTTTTCGCAATTCCGGCGTTCTGATGAGAGTTCCGTTTGCACCCCGACGAGTTCTCTCGAAAGTTATGAAGGCTCGAAGCTGTAGAACCAAGAACAAAAAAGTTATGACCATTTTTAGTTATACGCGTCCGAAAATTTCTAAGTCCCTAAGGGGGTGAAATTTTTTTCGCATTTCTGGCGTTCTGATGACAGTTCCGTTTGCACCCCGACGAGTTCTCTCGAAAGTTATTAAGGCTCGAATCTGTAGAACCAAGAACAAAAAAGTTTTGACCACTTTTATCGAAAAATGAGGTGCCGTTTTCGAGTTAAAAAAAAATTTTTTTTAATATTTAACGGTCAGAACCACTGTTAAAAAGTATCAGGAACTATAGAACTCTTCGAGAATTATAAGATAGCATGATTTAAATGCTATTTTTCGCATGTTGCGGTGCCACGAGAAGTTAGCACCACCTCATATTTTCAAAATGCCATTTTTTATGGTATTTCGCCGGAACTATTTCTAAAACCTATCAAGAACTGTAGAACTACTTGGGGTGCAAACGGAACTCTCGCTGAAATTTACGATTTTAAAAAATGCGATGCCAACTTCACAGAGGTCAAAAGACGTTCAGAGGACATTCTAAAGACGTCTTCTCATTCAAAGACATTTTCGGGATGTTCTCTGAATATCTTTTGGATATGCATGTCTGGCTAGATATGATTCTTACTTCATTTCTGCTTCTACGCGATCTAAACGTTCGTGTATTTTCCTGTAAATATTAAGTAATATTTAGTAGTACGTAGTTTAGTAGATTATTCATGCTTCTATAAAGATATGCAATTTATATATGCCTTATAATATATATTTTTTCACTATGAATGTATTTTTAATAGTTATTTTAATTTATAGTAACAAGTAGATATATATAGAGAATTAATCTAAGACAGGGATCTGAGGGAGGTGAGGTAAGCGGGGGAAACCGCTTAACTCACCTGCCGGTACTGATATTTCCGGGGAGGGGTACCAAAAACCCCCTGATTGAGGGGGGGTATACATATGGTTCCGCACGTTGAGGAAGTGTCCTCTCCGACTGATTGCGGAGGTCTGATGGTGAGAGAGAGGAATGTTAACTGTTATAGATATAAAATATTCATCCCACTCTGTTTATCCGTAATGTATATTTGCAATAAATAATTAGATTAATATTAATAAATTTTTATATCCCCATGGTAACGACGCGATAGACGTTCGCAACGCGGTAGAGAGAGACGGTGCTATAGACGTTCGCAACGCGGTAGAGGGAGACGGTGTTATAGGCGTTCGCAACGCGTTAGAGGGAGACGGTGCTATAGGCGTTCTATATAGCGTAGAACAAGGAGAGTATGATGGTAGGAAAAAGGAGAGCATGATGGTAGGAAAAGGAGATATGGGTGCGAGAGAAAGAATAGAGAGAAAGGAGGATAGCGAGAAGGAGAGCGTGTTATGGGGTGCGAGAGAAAGAATAGAGAGAAAGGAGGATAGCGAGAAGGAGAGCGTGTTATAGGGTGCGAGAGAAAGAATAGAGAGGAAGGAGGATAGCGGAGGCTAAGGCGTACGCGAGAAAAAGATAATTTTTGTATGTAGTTAAGTTTTTTTTAGAATGTTAAATGTTATCTTATTATATATCTTATTATCTAATTATATCTAAAACAGTGGTAGAAGGATGGGATAGATGATGAAGGTGGAAATAAGTAATAAATATATATAAGTTTAACATACATTTTTATTTAAAAAGTGTGTATGTGTATACATAAAAAGTGTGTGTGTGTGTGTGTGTGATTTAAAATTAAATATTTAAAAAGATATAAAAATTTTTAAAAATATAAAAGATATAAAAATTTTAAAAAACTAAGTTTGTTGGGGCGAGGCGCCAGGGGCGCTCCCAGTAGTTGCGTCTGTAACAGGAAAGAACATTTTTTATTAGTACTTTTAAAAATATTTAAAATTTGCGCATACTTACATTACGAGGGGCTCCTCTTCGAATAGCATGCGGAGGCCGAATATATCCACGTATAAATGCTGATACTCCACGTCGAGATCTCAGACCCCGGAACATCATCACGCACCCATGCGTAACAATAATAGTTTTTGATGTTTTCACACATAAGTCCTCGGTGTATGTGCGACACTTACACAATAATAGTTTTTGTAGTATTCACACACAAGTCTTAAGTTATACAAATGGGACACATATTACAAGGTAATATTTGATATAATGGATTTCGACACTCGCTACAAAATAGTCCGAGAATTAATGAAAAAATATTAATTGAGTGTTCCCGCACAGCACGAATCTCATCAAAAAGTTCCGCCACTCATAAAACATGATGCGCAGAAGTATGTGCCATCTATAGTTGCACAATAAAAATATATGCAACACATCCTTTTTAGTCCATCATATGAATTAATTTCCGGTAAGTCTATATCACGATAGATTCTTTCCTCACAAAGTGAAAGTGACAAAAACACTTTCGTCACTCTCATAATCACTGTCCTCTAAGGGTGGCACTTCAATGTCCAATCCCTCTTCGTCAGAATTGTCCATATTATTATCATTATTTTCAATATCATCTAAACCGATATTTCCAATATTGTCATTATTTTCATCATCATCACTAGATAGTTCTAAGAGTGGCACTTCAATGTCCGATTCCTCTTCGTCAGAAATGATCATTAAATAATCATCACCATTATTTTCATCCATATTCGGAAGACACAAGCACAATGCACAGATTTACTCGCGACACGAGCACAATGCATAGATTTACTCGCGACACGAACACGTAATAAACTTTTTCTTAGAGAAAAAACTAACCACGCGCCACGCGCATTTATCTCAAATATATAACACGAGATCTCATATCTCATCTCTTTCTAAATAGAGTATCTCTTTCTAAATAGACTATGCATATGATCCAATGAAAGGTATACGTCTTTGTTTGACTGAGACTAAGATAGCGCGAGGAGGAGGAAGAGTCGTAGAAGAATAAAATAGTGTGAAGAGAAACATTAATGTTAATAATTTTTTATTTTTTTATTTGTTACAAGTATCATAAAGTATATCATTTATAGCACACGCCAACAATTCGCAATCTACGAGTGATCCACTATCGAACGCGTCACTCTCGCGAATCGCTTTCACAGTATCATTTACATTAGTAATATTGTTACGTTGCAAAACGTTACAAAATTGTTTAAACTTTTCATTCACGAGATGTGTATTTTGACACAACCATGAATGCATATGATCGATACAATCTTCAAAATCGAATAAATGTAATAATGTTTGAGGTTGCATGTACAAAGACTTATTAGATAATGTTAATTTAATAATCCTCGATCCGTTTAATTTAATCATTTGAATAGATAGATCGCAGATCCATAATGGTTGACTTTCAGTTGATTGTACATGTCGTTCAATGTCTGTACGTTTCTGCATCAATGAGTGCCAGAGTACGATAGGCAATACTAATCGATTGCCTCGGTTGTCACCAAGTATCAATTCCACATAAGACATAGCTCCAACGCTTATTCCAATCTCCAAATATTTGTAAGATGTCGGGGTTAAGGTATACCTTCTCCCAAGTATGCAAACCGCACGACGAGATGAAACGCTATATAAAATATTAAAATATATTAAAAAATAATATTTAGAAAATAATATTTAGAAAATAAATGAAACTTACATTTTCTTTGATTGAATTTCACCGTTCTCAATCGGAATGTAAAAATTCATCTTGTTGGTTTCTTTTGTGTACATTTTTTTTAGCACAACCTTATGCATGAACAACTGATGCGATACTAAACTATTCAAAGTACTGCGAGCAATTTGTAATATCGCAAAACGTAATGAGGAGGAAGTATTTGTGACGTAATTTTGCAAGCGCCAATGTAAGACTGCGAGTAATATCGCAAAACGTAATGAGGAGGGAAGTATTTCTGACGTAATTTTGCAAGTGCCAATGTAAAGCTGCTAGTAATATCGCAAAACGTAATGAGGAGAAGAGTATTTCTGACGTAATTTTGCAAGCACCAATGTAAGGCTTCTAAAAATCGCGTCCCCACGTGCTTTCTTGAGCGCCGTGTGTGGCTGCCGTATGATGAAATCGATTCAAATATTCAAATGTATATGATGATTGAAATATTCGGTTACAAATGTATACGACAAAGCGTGAGATAAAATTTTTGCTAAATGATAACATAAACAGAACGTCGACAGTACGGATGTTTGCGCTAAAGAATAACGCGCCTATAGTACGAATGTTTGCGCTAAAGAATAACGCGCCGACAGTACGAATGTTTCCGCTAAAGAATAACGTTTCGCATAGTGGCTGGGCATTATCATGTATATTTGACTATAAATATAAATAATAAATATAACCCTACACGTACAGGATGTCATATTATATTACATTACCATGAAATATGTGTGAGATAAAGAGATATGATATTATAGAAATGACGTATGTTTACACGAAAGAATAACGTTTCGCAACGCGAAAAGAATATAACGATTAGATATAAATCAGAACAGAGAGTCACATCTCGCCATTATTGTCGAAGCTTGCGCGAGTGTACCTTATATGTAAAAAATGGAGCAGGTTTTAATACATCAATCCACCTTGATAAATTCGGTGGAGGAGTACTTTGCGTGGGAGGTGCGATGCGATGATTATATCAAGTCGTTGAAAGAACAGAGTCGAATTAAACGACCGCGAATATCGATCGGATATCAACAATTGTTGATCGCAAAGATCGCGCGACTCGAAGGACTGAAAAATGCGTTGCGCAAACGTTTCGTACACGTGGGTGCCGGACACAGCGCGCATCAAGCTGCACTATTTTGGCGAGAAATTGATACAGCGTTCGAGAACCGTATATCGACTGGTGCGATAATCAATATCAATTATATCGAACCTCGCCAGTTTCTCGAAGACGCGAGTGATATCGTGCTCGAACATGTGCGAGACGCAATCAAAACACACTGCAGTGTGAAAGTGAATACTGTGTTTAACGGTGAGTTTGTGGCGGGTGAAAAGCACGACAATAAAAGTGTAAGTACAAAAAACTGTGAACTCTTTCGTACATCTGATTTACGCGAATGGTACGAGCAACGTGTTATCGAGCCCACTTTAGCATCTCTCGAAGAATTTCAAGAACGTGATAGTGGGTGGGCATTATCGCGTATACTTAATTTGACTGTAAATATAAATAAATATAATCCTATGCGTGCGGGATTTCATATTATATTACTGCGAAAGATAATGATGAAATGAGCGGTAGTTAACGTGCGATCCAAAGACAATGCATGTTTTGCATGGACAGTGACTGCTGCTATGTACCCCGCTGAAAGAATCGTTGAACGAGAATTATCGTACCCGCGTTATACAGATGTGCTAAATCTTCGAGACATTGAGTTTCCAGTGACTCTTAATCAAATTAAAAAGTTTGAAATTAACAACAATATTTCAATCAATGTGTATACCATCGAAAACGAAAATATTGTTCCTGTTCGTCTTTCGGAGCAAAAGAGGGACAAGCACGCCAATTTGCTCTACATTCAAGATGCGCAAGATATCGGACATTTCGCGTGGATCAAGAATTTATCCCGACTCGTGAGTTCGCAACTCAATGGACAAAAATATATCTGCGATCGGTATGTATATTTACTATTATTGATTTTTTTCAAAATAAATATATAATTATTATTCCTATTTTATAGACGTTAAAATATATATATAATTATTATTTTTATTTTTTATAGTTGTCTACATTATTTTTATTCGAATGAGAAACTACAGTTACATACTGTAGACTGTGGGAAGATGAATAACTGTGCTATTCGATTACCGAGCGATAAAGATAAGTGATTAGCTTTTAACAGGAAGGAGCAGGTTCCTTTCGTCGTGTATGCCGACCTGGAATGTGTTTTGAGAAAGACGGACAAAGAAGAAGCAGAAAAAAATTTATACCAGCATCATCAAGTGTTTAGTATCGCTTATTATGTACATTGCTCGTACAAATCGTTATCCGCGTATCATTCATGTCGGGATAATAATTGCATTGCATGGTTTGCTGAAGAATTTAAAAATTTAGCAACGCGCGTGAAAACAATTTTATCTACAAATCTTCCCATGATAAATTTGACGCGTGAAGAATTGGAAAAGTTTAACAGCGCTACTCAATGTCATATATGTGAGAAACCATTCGTGGAAGACGATACGCGTGTACACGATCATTGTCACCTCACTGGACGGTACAGAGGTCCCGCGCATTCAAATTGCAATCTAAATTATAAGGAATCCTTTTATATTCCAATTATTTTCCACAATTTATCCGGTTACGATTCACATTTTATCATCGAGGAAATAGCCACAGCGTTCGAAGGAAGAATCGATCTACTTCCGATAACTAAAGAAAAATACATTTCATTTACGAAAGATGTTAAACTTACGGAAGACAATTCGCGAAATCACATTAAATTACGTTTCATCGATTTTTTTAAATTTCTCACAACAAGTCTCAACAAATTAGCATCTTTTCTCAGTAAAGATAAATTAAAAATTTTACAATCTGAATATGAAAATTTGCGTGTAGAAGACTTTGATTTGTTAACGCGAAAAGGTGTCTTTCCGTACGAATATATCGATTGTGTAGATAAATTGCACGATACATGTTTACCTCCGCGCGAATTATTTTACAGTTTCTTGACCGATAACAGTATCCGAGAACGATTACGCGCACGCCGAGACTGTTTGGAACCGATTCTCCATTAGAACGCTAGGCGAATATAGCGATCTATATTTAAAAATTGTCTTGTTAGTCGATGTTTTTGAAAATTTTCGTGACAATTGTATCAAGAGTTGCTCGATCCTGCGCATTACTATACTCTTCCCGGATACACGTGGGATGCCATGTTGAAGCATACAAACATTAAGTTTGAATTGCTCACTGACATCGATATGAAAATGTTTATAGAACGAGATATACGTGGTGGTTTGAGTCAATGTTCCAACAGATACGCGCATGCTAATAACAAGCACATGCAGTCATACGACCCATTGAAACCGTCATCGTATCTAATGTATTTCGATGTAAATAATTTATACGGATGGGCAATGTGTCAACCTTTGCCTTACGCTAATTTTCAATGGGTCGACAATATATCCAATTTTGATCTATCATCGATCGCGTCCAATTCGCCTACAGGCTATATCCTCGAAGTCGATCTCGAGTACCCGCAACATCTTCACGACGCACATACTTACTTACCGTTTTGTCCGACACGTAACAAACCACCCGGCAGGCGAGAGAACAAGTTGCTCGCAACCTTATACGATAAGAAACGATACGTAATACACTACCGCAATCTGCAGCAATGTATGCGACACGGTCTTCGCGTTACAAAAATTCATCGCATATTACAATTCGCGCAATCTCCATGGTTACGTACATATATTGAATTAAACACGCAATTTAGAACAATGGCGAAAAATGATTTTGAAAAGAATTTATACAAATTAATGAATAATGCAGTTTTCGGCAAAACGATGGAAAATGTGCGCAATCGCATAGATGTTAAACTTATAACAAAATGGGACGATAGGCGCAGAGGCGATGATCGCGAAACCAAATTTTAATAGCAGGAGTGTTTTTTCGGAAAATTTAATCCCTGTGGAATTGCGTAGACTCGAGGTGAAGTTTTACAAACCAAATCTATGTAGGTATGTGTATACTTGATGTATCCAAGATGTGTTTGTACGAATTTTATCACGATTACATGATTCCAATGTATAAAGAAAAATGTAAAGTCATGTACACCGACACGGATAGTTTCATATATCACATTGAGTGCGAAGACGTGTACGAGAATATGAAACGCGACATCGGCAAGTTCGACACGAGCGACTATGCGATAGACAATGCGTACGGTATACCGCTCGTGAATAAAAAGGTACCGGGTCTGATGAAGGATGAAAACAACGGTATGATAATGACAGAATTTGTCGGGCTTAGAGCAAAAATATATGCGCTAAAAGTAGATGGTAAAAAGAATACGTAAAAGGTAAAAGGTGTCAAGAATAACGTTGTCGCGAAAATGATAACATTTGACGATTACATGCAGTGTCTGAACGAAGGAATTAAAATGACGCGACAGCAATCGACTATAAGATCAAAAATGCATAAAGTATATACCACGCGGCAGAAAAAAATTGCTTTAAGTCCACACGATGATAAACGGTATTTAATACCTAAAAATATCGATACGCTACCATGGGGGCATTACAGAATACCGTTGTAAAAAGAAAAAAGTGTATATAAGTAGATAGGATAAGAGAGTTCTAATCCAGGGATCTGAGGGGGGTGAGGTAAGCGGGGAGGAGACGAGACGAGGTACCTCGCCTCCCGTACTGACCGTGGGGGGAGGCCAAATGTCCCCCTAGACTGAGGGGAAGGGGGAGGTACCAAATGTCCCCCCCAGATTGAGGGGGAAAGGTTGGTACCAAACACCCCCCTGATTGAGAGGGGGAGGGGGGAAGGCATACATATGGTTCCGCACGTGGAGGGAGTGTCCTCTCCGACTGACTGCGGAGGTCTGATGGTGAGAGAGGAATGTCAACTGTTATAGATAAAATAATCACCCCACTCTGTTTATCCATAATGTATATTTGCAATAAATAATTACGTTCGCAACGTGGTAGAGGGAGACGGTGCGATAGACGTTCGCAACGCGGTAGAGGGAGAAGGTGCGATAGACGTTCGCAACGCGGTAGAGGGAGAAGGTGCTATAGGCGTTCGCAACGCGTTAGAGGGAGACGGTGATATAGGCGTTCTATATAGCGTAGGACAAGGAGAGTATGACGTGGTGTGAGAAGGAAAGCGCTGTATGTGTATGACAAGAGAGTGCATGATGATAGGAAAAGGAGGGCATGATGGTAAGAAAAGGAGAGCATGATGGTAGGAAATGGAGATATGGGTGCGAGAGAAAAGAATAGAGAGGAAGAAGGATAGCGAGAAGGAGAGCGTGTTATGGGGTGCGAGAGAAAGAATAGAGAGGAAGGAGGATAGCGGAGGCGCGATAAGACGGAGGCTAAGGCGTACGCGAGAAAAAAGATAATTTTTGCATGTTAAGTTTTTTATAATGTTAAATGTTATCTTATTATCTAATTATATCTAATACAGAGGAAGAAGGATGGGATAGATGATGAAGGTGGATAAGTAATAAATATATATAAGTTTAACATAAATTTTATTTAAAAAGTGTGTATGTGTATACATATAAAGTGTGTGTGTGTGTGTGTGTTTTAAAATTAAAAAAGAATAGAAATTGTAATAGAAAATTTGCAAAATTAAAATAGTTATATGTTTAAATATAAAAATATAAAAAAGAATTAAAATTATAGTAGAAAATTTAAAAAATTAAAAATCTGTAGGGGCGATGCGCCATGGGAACTCGTCATAGCTGCGTCTGTAACAGGAAAAAAAAACATTTTTATTAGTACTTTAAAAATATTTTCTAAAATGATAAAAATTATAAATACTCACAATCTATTCGGAGTCTCTCTCATCTGACGACCTGGAGTCCTCCTGCAGAATTTCGGGGAGCCACGGTTCCTCTGTCTCCCACACCTCATACGGAAGCTCACCAAAGAGTTTCCGCAAACAAAGACGATAGATAAAAGATTCTTTGAGCCTTTTTCAGTTTTTTTTCAACACATGTGTGTGTGTATTAAATGAGTTATGTACAAGTCGCTTTCTTCTTTCTTCTAAAAAGTCTATCCTTCTTTCTTTTTTTATCTGTAGCAGCCTCTCTTTTCGAAGATACTTTATTTCCACAACAACAGGATCTTCAAATTGCATAAGTTCTATATCGGTATTTTCATCGACCACATCACATAAAAAATCTATATCGTCACGGATCTCGAAAAACAGTTTTAACGATCTTGCATAAGTCTTTGGTAAACCAATTTCACGATTTTGTAAAAATTGCACTACAGAATTCATGGCACTACCGAAGGCGTTGTAGTTTATGCGATACTAAACTATTCAAAAGTTATAGCACCGTGTGTGCGGCTGTCGTATGATGAAATCGAATCAAATGTATACGATGATTGAAATATTCGGTTACAAATGTATACGACAAAGCGTAAGATAAAATTTTTGGCTAAATGATAACATAAACAGACCGTCGACAGTACGGATGTTTGCGCTAAAAAATAACGCGCCGACAGTACGAATGTTTGCGCTAAAGAATAACGTGTCGCATAGTGGGTGGACATTATCATGTATATTTGACTATAAATATAAATAATAAATATAATTAGGCGTTCTATAGTACGATGTGGTGTATGTGTAGGACAAGGAGTGCATGACGATAAGAAAAGGAGAGCATGATGGCAGGAAAAGGAGATATGGGTGCGAGAGAAAGAATAGAGAGGAAGAACAGCGCGCATGGTGAGAGAAAGAATAGAGAAGAAGGAGAGCGCGCATGGTGAGAAAAGGACAGCGCTATAGAAGTAGGACAAGGAGAGTATGATGTGTAAGGAAAGGAGAGAGCATGATGGTAAGGAAAGAAGGTGACAGTAAAAGAAATATAAATGTATAAAAATTCCAAATTTATTTAAAATTAAAAAAATTTAATTACAGAATATAGAAAATAATACTTGAACTATAGTTTTTAATGTAAATATGGGTTGATTAAACCTTCATGATGATGATTCGATCACCAATTGAATATTTTAAATACATTTTGTAAAGCGCAATTTCTTACATGTTTATCGTAGTGCAGAGTAACATTAAATTTATCTAAAGGAGGAACGTCTTCATAGTTATCCAATCATCGTTATCCAATGTCTCGATAATAAGGCCGATTCTCGCATCATCTGCCAGTAAATTTGCCAACCATTCTCGTTTTTCATGCCCCTTAACATACACTCGAGAAGCTGCATCTTTCAACGTCACAGTTTCAGTGATTAAACGTTTAGCCATGTAGTATGGAATGTTTCCATCTTCCCATTGCAGATTGTGATGTTTTCCAATCGAAAACGAATAAAACGAGCGTTTCTGCTCGGTTTAAGAGCGCCTTATAACTTCATATAATATTCGGCGTACAATTTTGGTTGTAGGATAGATTTTTCTTGTATCGCAAGTTTTAACATTGGAGGGGATAATTGCTGATTCATGTAATTTTACGTACTACGTTCGTTAGAGGATTGTCACATTAAAGAATAGGCGAAGAAAGAAATAATAAAAATCAGTAATGAAAAAGACAACTGCCTCTCCACACAGCATTCATACAGATAATTATAATAAAACAATTATTGAATCACGACACAATCAAATAAACATTAAACAGACATGTATCGAACATTGATCAACATCAATTGAAACATCGATCCAACCATGTTCGAACCACAATCATACATCAAATAAACATCAAACAAACATCTATCGAACCGCGATGAACATCGATCCAACCATGTTTGAACCACTATCGTACATCAAACGAACGTCAATCAACATAAAATGTATCATGATCAATTATAATAAACAAAAATCAACTATTTGTACTGTTTAAGAGACGTTAATTATTTTAATATCGTGAATCGAAATATAGTACCAGATGCAACTGCATCACGTACTGAAATATAATACGATATAATACTACAGAGATGGACAAGAAAAAACTCTCATTTTCTTCTAACTCGAGTATCACGTCTCATCTACATAAGTATTTTTCAGCATCTTTAGCAGAATGAATTTAGATCCAACTATACACAGGATACGTTTTATAAAGAATAGGCGAAGAAAGAAATAATAAAAATCAGTAATAAAAAAGACAACTGTCGCTCCACACAGTGTTCATACAGATAATTATAATAAAACGATTATTGAATCACGACACAATCAAATAAACATTAAACAAACATGTAACGAACATTGATCAACATCGATTGAAACATCGATTCAACCATGTTTGAACCACTATCATACATCAAACGAACGTCGATCTCAACATCAAATAAACCTCAATCAACATTAAAAACGAACCATGATCAGTTCGTAATCAACTGTCATTGATCGACTACTTGTTTAAAGATGTTAAATATTCCACGTCTATTGTCTGCTGAAAATGCAAACTAACAGAAAAATGCATCACGTACTGTAATATATTATTCACCACACAGATGTATACAAGGATAAGGTATATAATACTTGCTATAAGGAGAGGATAGAAAAAAAGATAATAACGCATATGTATTTTGACAATAGTTTATTATAAATATGGATTGATCAAACCTTTATAATAATGCTTCGACCACCAATTGAATATTTTGAATACATTTTGTAAAGCACAATTTTTATATGTTTATTGCAATGCATAGTAGATTCGATTTTATTTTCAATCGCGTCCAATTTAAATAATATTCTATTTAACTTTTGAATAGTTTAGTATCGCATAAACTACAACGCCTTCGGTAGTGCCATGAATTCTGTAGTGCAATTTTTACAAAATCGTGAAATTGGTTTACCAAAGACTTATGCAAGATCGTTAAAACTGTTTTTCGAGATCCGTGACGATATAGATTTTTTATGTGATGTGGTCGATGAAAATACCGATATAGAACTTATGCAATTTGAAGATCCTGTTGTTGTGGAAATAAAGTATCTTCGAAAAGAGAGGCTGCTACAGATAAAAAAAGAAAGAAGGATAGACTTTTTAGAAGAAAGAAGAAAGCGACTTGTACATAACTCATTTAATACACACACACATGTGTTGAAAAAAAACTGAAAAAGGCTCAAAGGATCTTTTATCTATCGTCTTTGTTTGCGGAAACTCTTTGGTGAGCTTCCGTATGAGGTGTGGGAGACAGAGGAACCGTGGCTCCCCGAAATTCTGCAGGAGGACTCCAGGTCGTCAGATGAGAGAGACTCCGAATAGATTGTGAGTATTTATAATTTTTATCATTTTAGAAAATATTTTTAAAGTACTAATAAAAATGTTTTTTTTTCCTGTTACAGACGCAGCTATGACGAGTTCCCATGGCGCATCGCCCCTACAGATTTTTAATTTTTTAAATTTTCTACTATAATTTTAATTCTTTTTTATATTTTTATATTTAAACATATAACTATTTTAATTTTGCAAATTTTCTATTACAATTTCTATTCTTTTTTAATTTTAAAACACACACACACACACACACTTTATATGTATACACATACACACTTTTTAAATAAAATTTATGTTAAACTTATATATATTTATTACTTATCCACCTTCATCATCTATCCCATCCTTCTTCCTCTGTATTAGATATAATTAGATAATAAGATAACATTTAACATTATAAAAAACTTAACATGCAAAAATTATCTTTTTTCTCGCGTACGCCTTAGCCTCCGTCTTATCGCGCCTCCGCTATCCTCCTTCCTCTCTATTCTTTCTCTCGCACCCCATAACACGCTCTCCTTCTCGCTATCCTTCTTCCTCTCTATTCTTTTCTCTCGCACCCATATCTCCATTTCCTACCATCATGCTCTCCTTTTCTTACCATCATGCCCTCCTTTTCCTATCATCATGCACTCTCTTGTCATACACATACAGCGCTTTCCTTCTCACACCACGTCATACTCTCCTTGTCCTACGCTATATAGAACGCCTATATCACCGTCTCCCTCTAACGCGTTGCGAACGCCTATAGCACCTTCTCCCTCTACCGCGTTGCGAACGTCTATCGCACCTTCTCCCTCTACCGCGTTGCGAACGTCTATCGCACCGTCTCCCTCTACCACGTTGCGAACGTAATTATTTATTGCAAATATACATTATGGATAAACAGAGTGGGGTGATTATTTTATCTATAACAGTTGACATTCCTCTCTCACCATCAGACCTCCGCAGTCAGTCGGAGAGGACACTCCCTCCACGTGCGGAACCATATGTATGCCTTCCCCCCTCCCCCTCTCAATCAGGGGGGTGTTTGGTACCAACCTTTCCCCCTCAATCTGGGGGGGACATTTGGTACCTCCCCCTTCCCCTCAGTCTAGGGGGACATTTGGCCTCCTCCCCGGTCAGTACGGGAGGCGAGGTACCTCGCCTCGTCTCCTCCCCGCTTACCTCACCCCCCTCAGATCCCAGGATTAGAACTCTCTTATCCTATCTACTTATATATTTGAATATTATATATTTATATATATGTAAAGTTTATATAATATTTGTTATATTTTTACAATACATTATTTTTATGTATCCAAGAATTGCGTGAACTATCGAATCCCAACCATTTCACAAAAACTTCATCACCCCTCTTCCTCAATATCTTTTCCACAAGATATATAACGGGATTAGCAACGCGTTGTAGTTCGTATTCGTAAAATTAACCGGCGACGGGATTTCCGCGCGAAACTTTTAATATATATCTCACGGAATTAGTTTTCTGTATCTTAACAATTTCAAACACTTTGGTGGTCCAATTTAGTGTGTAGCCTTTTTGGGAGCGCCTCATTTGACCAAGTTGTTATTGACCACAGAAACTTTTGACCACGTTGCATTTGACCACGTTACGATTGACCACGCGTTGCATTTTACCACGTTGCGATTGACCACGCGTCGCAATTGACCACGTTGCAATTGACCACGTTGCGATTGACCACGCGTCGTATTTGACCACGTTGCGATTGACCACGTTGCGATTGACCACGTGTTGCGATTGACCACGTCGCAATTGACCACGTTGCGATTGACCACATTACTATTGACCACGTTGCATTTGACCACATAGCTTTTGACCGCGTTGCGATTGACCACGCGTCGTATTTGACCACGTTGCGATTGACCACGTTGCGATTGACCACGTGTTGCGATTGACCACGTCGCAATTGACCACGTTGCGATTGACCACATTACTATTGACCACGTTGCATTTGACCACATAGCTTTTGACCGCGTTGCGATTGACCACGCGTCGTATTTGACCACGTTGCGATTGACCACGTGTTGCGATTGACCACGTCGCAATTGACCACGTTGCGATTGACCACGTTGCGATTGACCACGTTGCGATTGACCACGTTACTATTGACCACGTTGCATTTGACCACGTAGCTTTTGACCACGTTGCGATTGACCACGCGTCGTATTTGACCACGTTGCGATTGACCACGTGTTGCGATTGACCACGTCGCAATTGACCACGTTGCGATTGACTACGTTGCTATTGACCACGTTACGATTGACCATGCGTCGCATTTGACCACGTCGCGATTGACCACGCGTTGCAATTGACCACGTTGCAATTGACCACGTTGCGATTGACCACGTTGCGATTGACCACGTTGCGATTGACCACGTGTTGCGATTGACCACGTCGCAATTGACCACGTTGCGATTGACTACGTTGCTATTGACCACGTTACGATTGACCATGCGTCGCATTTGACCACGTCGCGATTGACCACGCGTTGCAATTGACCACGTTGCAATTGACCACGTTGCATTTGACCACGTTACAATTGACCGTGCGTCGCATTTGACCACGTCGCGATTGACCACGCGTTGCCATTGACCACGTTGCGATTGACTACGTTGCTATTGACCACGTTACAATTGATTACGTTGCATTTGACCACGTTACGATTGACCATGCGTCGCATTTGACCACGTTGCATTTGACCACGTCGCGATTGACCACGTTGAGATTGACAACGTTGCATTTGACCACGCATCGCATTTGACCACGTCGCGATTGACCACGTTGCAATTGACCACGCGTCGTATTTGACCACGTTGCGATTGACCACGTGTTGAGATTGACCACGTCGCAATTGACCACGTTGCGATTGACCACGTTGCGATTGACCACGTTGCGATTGACCACGTGTTGCGATTGACCACGTCGCAATTGACCACGTTGCGATTGACTACATTGCTATTGACCACGTTACGATTGACCATGCGTCGCATTTGACCACGTCGCGATTGACCACGCGTTGCAATTGACCACGTTGCAATTGACCACGTTGCATTTGACCACGTTACAATTGACCGTGCGTCGCATTTGACCACGTCGCGATTGACCACGCGTTGCCATTGACCACGTTGCGATTGACTACGTTGCTATTGACCACGTTACAATTGATTACGTTGCATTTGACCACGTTACGATTGACCATGCGTCGCATTTGACCACGTCGCGATTGACCACGCGTTGCAATTGACCACGTTGCAATTGACCACGTTGCGTTTGACCACGCGTCGCATTTCACCATGTCGCGATTGACCACGTTGCATTTGACCACGCCTCGCATTTGACCACGTCGTATTTGGCCACGTCACGATTGACCACGTTGCGATTGACCACGCGTCGCATTTGACCACGTCGCATTTAACCACGTTGCATTTGACCACGTCGCATTTGACCACGTCGCGATTGACCACGCGTTGCCATTGACCACGTTGCGATTGACTACGTTGCTATTGACCACGTTACAATTGATTACGTTGCTATTGACCACGTTACGATTGACCATGCGTCGTATTTGACCACCTCGCGATTGACCACGCGTTGCAATTGACCACGTTGCAATTGACCACGTTGCAATTGACCACGTTGCATTTGACCACGTTACGATTGACCATGCGTCGCATTTGACCACGTCGCGATTGACCACGCGTTGCAATTGACCACGTTGCAATTGACCACGTTGCATTTGACCACGTTACAATTGACCATGCGTCGCATTTTGACCACGTCGCGATTGACCACGCGTTGCAATTGACCACGTTGCAATTGACAACGTTGCAATTGACAACGTTGCAATTGACAACGTTGCAATTGACCACGTTGCATTTGACCACGTTACAATTGACCATGCGTCGCATTTTGACCACGTCGCGATTGACCACGCGTTGCCATTGACCACGTTGCAATTGACTACGTTGTTATTGACCACGTTACAATTGATTTCGTTGCATTTGACCACGTTACGATTGACCATGCGTCGCATTTGACCACGTTGCGATTGACCACGCGTTGCAATTGACCACGTCGCAATTGACCACGTGTTGCGATTGACCACGTCGCGATTGACCACGCGTTGCAATTGACCACGTTGCAATTGACCACGTTGCATTTGACCACGTTACGATTGACCATGCGTCGCATTTGACCACGCGTTGCAATTGATCACGCATCGCATTTGACCATGTTACGATTGACCATGCGTCGTATTTGACCACGTCGCGATTCACAACGCGTTGCAATTGACTACGTTGCTATTGACCACGTTACAATTGATTACGTTGCATTTGACCACGTTAGGATTGACCATGCGTCGCATTTGACCACGTCACAATTGACCACGTCGTGATTGACCACGTTGTGATTGACCACGTTGCATTTAACCACGTTGCGTTTGACCACGTCGCGATTAACCACGTTGCGATTGTCCACGATTAGTGCGGTGAGAGGAACGCTCTGCATTGACAACCTGAAGTCACACACATAGGCCGGTATTCATAGTCCGTTCTTATATATAAGATCATTTTAAGATATGTTTTTAGTTGACTTAAGACTACGTTCAACCAATCAGATGGCCGAATAGAATTTTAAGACTTTACTTAAGACGAGCTTGAATATAAGAACGGACTATGAATACCGGCCATAGTGCGCGCTTCGTTTAATGCGTGTGATTTTTTTCGTCTTAACACCTTATACTACCTGTAACATTTTTTGCTCAGTTTAACCTACTCTACCTGTACCTGACGGGTGGTTCGCGAATTATGGGACACCCTGTATACGCAGGGTATCTTACACACAACACGCGACATCATCATCATTTTACTATTACTGAAAAAACAAAATAATACTTTTCGGTGCAGTATCATATGTCACGTGTCACATCTCCGTCACTCGCCGCTCCCGTGCGGTTACCGCTTCTCACGTGCCAAGACAATTTTGTTTATTACTTTTAATAATTATTGCGAATTTTCTTCTCAGTTTAACATACTTTATCTGCTAACGAGCGGTTAAACGCGAACCACTACGGACACCCTATATACAGAGTGTCCGATTACTGATTGTGAGTAGAGTCCTATATAACAGAGAAGCGACATCGATCCCCCACCACCACCTCCAGCACCGCCATATTGTGCTCGCTCCAGAACTTTAATAAACACATACTCCGTTTATATGAGGTTATAAACGTGTTACAGTTTTTTTATTAAATATATCTGATAATCTCTCTCTTTCTCTCTCTCTCTCTCTCTCTCTCTCTCTCTCTCTCTCTCTCTCTCTCTCTCTCTCTCCCCCTCTCTCAAATAATAATAACAATTAAAAATGTTACGCAAAAATATAAGTGTATAAATGTATTGCATATGCAATCATTTTAATTATATTGAATATATATATAATCTTAATCCTTAACCTTCCCGAACAAGACAACCAAAAACTTCGCACACTCGTACCATCTCTTTATATTTATTATATTAATTTTTATATATTTAGAGACTGAAAGTTAAAAAATAAACGATATAAATTAAATATATATTATACATTAAATACATATATATTATATGATGTCTATTTCTAATGACAATTACAATATTATATCTAACCTAAACACTGACTAAACACATGCTGCATGCTGCATAAGTTTATCTTCACTTTGGGGCTCAATATGGCTGCTTCAATTAGGTGGGGGTATCACCAATCAGAAATCGCGACGCCGATGTCGCTTCTCTGTTTATATAGGACTCTAATTGTGAGTAAAAACGAAATGTGATGGTAGATTCCGTCAAATCGAAGTGTGTTATACGTCCACTTGTCTGACGTTGCTAAAATACTCCAGTATGTTATGTTAACAAAGATTTTTTATCCAAAGTTATATCGTGGAAAAGAACAACATCCCATAAACTTTATGCCTAGGGTCATCAGCAACGATTAACCAATCAGAAAGTCTCGTTTTAAACTGGCCAATTGACGACGTGGTCAATAGATTCCCACCCCAAATATTTGATACAAAAAATACAAAATATAGTCGGACCATAGACTTTTATAGACAGAGCCGTTAGGCCCTATTTAGGGCGAGAGGGGCTCTGATGATACGGGAAGAGAGCATCGGTGCCAACTCGGTTTATTTCGTTAAGACTCGATAATGTTCGGCCAATATCTAACCTAACATATATGTTGTGTTAAACATGGTGTTAAATAGTAGTGTGAAGAACATACTAACATCGAAGTTTAGAGATATAAAAATGAGTTTTGTGTTGTGTATAAATGTAAAAATCGCAAACACAAAAATAAATAAAATGTTGAACAAGTAGAGATGGAACGTGTTCTAAATAGGAACATTTCATTTCATTTGTAAGTAAAATATTTTAAATGTAGATTATGTAAATTAAGTATTTGCAAATAAATTGATGTAGTTAATTTAATATACTTATATAATAAATATAATTTATATATGAAAATATATATATATATTATTTTAGTCCCTATTTCCATGAAAACAAACGTGGTATACAAAATTAATTGTCTAAATTGCGACGCTTCTTATGTTGGTCAAACAGGCAGAAAGTTGAATACTAGGATAAAAGAACATAAGACCAACATAATGAAGCCCAATAACAACAAATCAGTGTTCACTGACCACCGCCTAACATACAATCATGACTTTGACTGGGACAATGCACAAATACTAGACAATGAGCCCTATTACACAAAAAGACTGATATCTGAAATGTTATATATCAAACGACAAATAAACAGCATAAATCTACAAACAGATATAGAATGTTTGCCAGCTATTTACGATGATATAATAAACAAACTGCCTAAGATTTAATGTCACCTATCTAACTCTTTCCATCTTAAATGTATTTTTCACCCTTGAGCTCATTACCATCTGTACCATCGGCATAACCACACGTTAAACATCAGTTGCGCGATATATATACCATAGATTCAACAACACACAAACGGAATGCATATCCTGTAAGCTTTTTCTGAGTCACCACCATTATACACAAACTAGCGGTAAATAACTTTATTACAAACAGGTATTTATTATACTCATTTTATTAATACAGACTTAACCCCTCAATCTAACTGCATACCTCCCTCGGTCTGGAAACCTCGGAGAATTGCCTTGCGGGATTATTATGCAAGCCGTACAATAAAAGAGCCGAACAAGTTGGATCGTTTTATATATATGTAATTTATACAACTAACATGCGACAAATATGTACAGCGGTTCTAAGGCATTGATCCATTTAATCATGCGAATACGATCACGATTTTTAGTTCATACATTGCTTACGCCTTTATTATGCGATGTTTTCTCATTAATTTCATTTTTATCTATTTGTAATTCACTTATTTATTTTATTTTATTTTATATATTATGCTGAAAAGGATTCAAAACATGAATCGAAACGTTCAGATTTTTATTATAATTTCCGTCATTTTATAGAATGTTACTAATGTACTTAATGTCAATATACCTGCGACACATCACCTATATAAAAAACTTATAATTTTGATTCACATCTCCTCGCTCCTATTGCCTCTTTCTTACGTACTTATTTATATTATTTTAGGTTTCCTCAAAATATGGAGATGCGCAAGAAATGGCTCGAAGCCTTACATTTGCAAAATTATGAGCCAAAAAAATCTGCTGCAGTTTGTTCCGTTCATTTTAGAGAAACGAATTATCAACTTGATCATAAATATTGCAAATTAAAAAAAGTTGCTGTTCCACATGTATATATACATATATAATGATATTTATATAATATTTTATTTCTTAAATGTAACAATTATAAAGCCCATATCAGACTACGCATTAAAAATTGAAGAGTAAAGATTAAAGATTAGAATTTGACAAATCAGAACAAAATTTCTTTGTCCTAATTGGTCAAATTTTAATCTTCAATCCTAAATTTAAATCTTCAATGCATAGTCTGATACAGGCTAAAGAAATATTATGCTAACTTGTCTTCTTCAGTTACTTGAAATAGAAATGCAATCTGAATATACAATTCACACAAATGTAGATAAACCTCCAATTCAGACAAATTTAGATAAGCCTCCGATTCAGAAAAATTTACATGAGCCTCCAATTAAGACAAATTCAGATGTGCCTTCAATTCAGATAGATTCAGATGATCCAGTACTTCAGACAGATTCAAATAATCCTCCTCTGCAGAGAGTTTCGAGTGATTTAGATCATCAAAATACTTTTATTGAAGAAAATAACACTGGTTAGTATAAATAAAAAATAAATATATAAATAAATATATCTGCTTATGCTATAAAATAAATAATACTACTATAATGAATATTGTATATCGTTACAGGTAATACTAATAAAATGGTGCGTCGTTCTACTAGTATATCTCCTGACAGAATCATGAATTCACCAATAAATACTAAAATTCGAAAAATGTACAAAGATAACATTAAACATTTAAAAAGAAAACTATCTATAAGTCATTATGAGCGTAAAAAACACGGCTGAAATTATCTACACTAAAGAATGTATTAAAGGATCTGCAGAAACAGAATCTACTAACAGCAGAAGACAGCGATATTTTACAACATTTAGATGCAGGTATCAAAGAATTAATAAAGCGTGAAATAAGGAAACGGAAAAAATTGCCTGTATCTAGAGTGTATAAGCCTTGCTTGCGACAGTTTGCATTATCTCTTCATTATTACTCTCCAAAAGCATATAATTATGTTCGGTATAAATTTTATAACGCATTGCCACATCCAAAAACATTAGCCAGATGGTATCGTTCAGTTGATGGAGAACCTGGTATTAATACTGAGGCTATAGAGGCTATTAAACGACGCGCATATTCAGTTTCTTATAGATTAGTAGGTGCGCTAATGTTTGACGAAATGGCAATACGGCAGCATGTCGACTATTGTAAAGATAAATTCGTTGGATATGTAGATTATGGTATGCATGTGGAATGTGATACGACAAAAATTGCCAAAGAAGCGTTAGTTTTTTGTGTTGTGTGCTTAAATCAAAATTGGAAATTACCTATTGCTTACTATCTGATAAACGGTATTACTACAAAACAAAAGCAAAATTTAACAATACAATGTTTAACTGCACTGTATGAAGCTGGCATGTTAATAGTATCAGTAACGTGTGATGGTTTGTCAAGTAACATTAAAATGTTTCAGAATCTTGGTTGTAGCTTAGACATAAAATCAAATAATTTCCAAACATGGTTCAAACATCCAACCGCAGACACCAAAGTCAATGTATTTCTTGATGCTTGCCATATGTTAAAGTTAATAAGAAACATTCTTGGCACTATAAAAGAACTTTTAGATAGTGCTGGAAATATAATAAAGTGGGAATATTTTGAAAAGTTACACCAATTACAAGAAAAAGAAGGTCTCCATCTTGGTAATAAATTGAGAACTAAACACATAGATTTTTATAAAAACAAGATGAAAGTCAAATTAGCGAGTCAATTATTAAGTACATCAGTTGCAAAAGCATTGGAATTTTGCAAAAATTTGTTACAATTACCACAATTTAAAGATTGCTCAGCAACTATAAAATTTACTTTTATTATTAATGATTTATTTGATATTTTCAATTGCAAAAATATAAGACAATGTGGTTTCAAAAAACCGATAAGTGTTGACAATAATGTAGAAATTTTTGAAAAAATTAAGAAATATAGAGAGTATATTAAAACATTAAAACTTATTAAAGAGCAGAAAAAAGTAAAAGTACTTAATTCGAAAGTTAAAACAGGTTTTCTCGGGTTTTTAATAAATATAGAAAGTTTACAAAATATGTACAAATTTAATTGCATTGATAATAACTTTTTAGAATATATTCCAACGTATAAAGTTAGTCAAGATCATTTAGAGTTATTATTTAGCAGTATACGTTCTCGTGGTGGATATAATAATAATCCTACTGTAAAACAATTTAAAGCTATTTTTAAAAAATTAATAACACACAGAAATACGAAACACAGCAAATGGTAACTGTATATCTCTAGAAAATATTCCAATATTACATACACCGTCAACGGATGATCCTGTTAATGTTATATATGCCACAATAAATGAAAATTTATATCAAAACTGGGTTAATGTTTTTGACACAAAAATTACTGATCACGATTACAGTTTAAATGTGCAATATCCGTTTTTTACTACGGAATATAAAAACGAAGTTATCACTTACATGGCTGGATATATATTAAAAAGACTTATGAAAACTTTACGTTGTTCTGAATGCATTGAAACATTAATAATGGAACCAAGTACAAATATTAATTGTAATTTAATAAATATTAAAAAGAGAGGGTTATTATTATATCCATCAGAGAGTCTTGTGTACGTATATAAACAAATTGAAAATAGTTTGATCACTTATATACATATACATAAGACACTTGATAAATTTAATATGAATAAGTTTATAAATGATATTTTGATATATTTCATAGATAAAAATATATTTTCGAAATTAAAAGACCATATTAACGATCAAAATTTTTTTATTAATCACTTTAATTACTTATTACGTGCCATTATACAATTATACACAAAAACAAGATTGACATATTATGTAAAAAAAGTAGAATTAAGTGATAGACATAAGTTTAATAAATTAATATTATTTAAAGGCCAATGAAAGTAATAAATATACATTTTACAATAAACATATATTTTATTTTATTTACTCTTTTATAAAAATTAAGTGCTAATATATATTAGAATAATAATATATATAACATATGTATATATATATATATATATATATATATATATATATATATATATATACAGAATATTTTATAAAATATTTATTTAATAATAATATATACAATAAAAGATATAAAAATATTTAAAATGTGATTGTATCAGTGGGTCTAAATTTTTTTCGTATTACAATTTTTTTACGTTATATTTTTCTTGATTAGAAAAACTATTTGATTTAAAAAAAATTACAAAAAAGATTTTATAGTATTTATTATCATGTACAATATTTGAAATGACGCAAATAAAACATTTAATATATTAATTATAAATATTTTGATTAATAAAGTTAAGTTGAGAATCAGTAATTATATATGGAAAGCCGAACACATCCGATCGGTTACGAAAATGGCCGACCTGGCACCGATGCCCCCTTTACCGCGATTATCAGATGCCCCTCGTAAAACGCTCTGTCTATAGAAGTCTATGAGTCGGACCTCTTATCCTACGACATTTTTGGTCCGGAATCTTCCCCTTAAACCTCTGATCCTACGGCAAAATTTGAGAGTGGAGGTATAATTCCCCTTTCGCAGTCGTAGCATGAGAGGATTTTTTTTCGTAGGATAAGAGGGTCGTAAGATAAGAGATCCGACTGTATGATGTTAGACTGAAATCACATGGTGCGGAATAGAAGTACGGAATAGAAAATGCGTCATAGAAACAGCCAATCAGAGCTTAAGGAGACATTGCGGCAAAGTTCTAATTGGCTGTTTCTATGACGCACTCTCTATTCCGTACTTCTATTCCGCATCATGTGATTTCAGCCTTAAAACAAGAACAAACGCGAGGTTAGGATATCTGTTATATCTGGAGTAGGCATAGCAAAACGTTATGTTAGAATATTTTTAATATTTAAATAATAAAGTATTATTTAATAAAATGTAGGAAATAATAAATTATTATTTAAATAAAAACGTTCTCTTACATAGCGTTCTTCTACAATACCTACTCTAGATACGACAGATATTCTAACCTCTGTTTTAATATCATGATTGAAATAATAGAAATATTCTAACAGAGCGTTTATCTAGACACCTACTCCAAGTGACAGATATCCTAACCTCGCGTTCGCCCTTGTTTTAATATATTTCGTGTTTTTAGTATTAAACATTTGAAAGCTCTTTACGGGATATTGCATCTTCTTACGATATGATAAGCAATCTGAGTTAACATACACGAGTATTTTAGCAACGTGAGACAAGTGGATGTATGTGTAAGACACAAGTAATTAAAAGTAAATATTGTTTATGTTATAATGTTTTATAGTGTCTAGGTAATAATAAAGGGTATTTAACATAAGTTTAATAATTTTTTAATTAATCAACATTTTTCTATTTACAGAATTTTCTCTAGAAATAATGTATGCTGTGCAACATACATATCAGTGCTGGGATAATACGGTGTAAGTACGTTAGGAAATATTTTTATTTTGTTATTTTATGGTTTGTTGAATCTAAAATAAGCCTGAATTACTATGACAGTTGTACGGGTAAGATTTCAGTTATACAGAGAAAGAGAAGACATATCTTGTCTTCACGCTGCTTATTAATATTGTATCATTTTTATTTTTATTTTAGCATAAGACTGTGATAGATTTATAATAATCAGCAAACCAGATTCAAGATGCACCGAGTGTCAAGAGGGAATCCATTACAAACTATGAGAATCTGTTAAGCGAGAGCTTAATATTAAAGTCTCCGCTAATAGAATCTTGTTTTATGTAATGGAATGATCAACGGTCGGTCACTAATGCAGTGATTGTAAAATCAATAATGGTTTTGTATTATTAATATGTTAGAAAATTGTGTAACATTTGTAACTTTCACGATATGTAACTTTTTAGTTAGTGAATATATCAGTGAAGATTGTAATTTAGCACTATAGTCAAATGCAACGTTTTGTATATTTTCTGAATTAAAATATCTAATAATTTGTTATTTTTAACTGATTTATTAAATTTACTATATTTATCTTGAAGTATTTATTGATGGATACGTATTTTTTCACAAAATAATCCTGTGTATTAATATAATATTTAATTTTGTTAATAATATTGATATTATATTTGTATTAATTATACTTTGAGTTTTACATTTATATGTACTGTTTTACATAATGCATAATATTACTACTGTAAATGAGTATATCGGTTTGTTCAGCGACAGTACAAAATTATGTATAATAGCACATTATACTTCAGCTATTTTAACAACACCATTTTTTCCATAAAACGATTATTTTAGCGACACTCCAAAAGTAAATAAAGAAATTCTTCTTTTGAATAACCATGATTCATCGTATATACAATCAATCAAGATATATGTATATTTGTCTATCTTGTACATATGTATATCTTGATTGATTGTATATACGATGAATCATGGTTATTCAAAAGAAGAATTTCTTTATTTACTTTTGGAGTGTCGCTAAAATAATCGTTTTATGGAAAAAATGGTGTTGTTAAAATAGCTGAAGTATAATGTGCTATTATACATAATTTTGTACTGTCGCTGAACAAACCGATATACTCATTTACAGTAGTAATATTATGCATTATGTAAAACAGTACATATAAATGTAAAACTCAAAGTATAATTAATACAAATATAATATCAATATTATTAACAAAATTAAATATTATATTAATACACAGGATTATTTTGTGAAAAAATACGTATCCATCAATAAATACTTCAAGATAAATATAGTAAATTTAATAAATCAGTTAAAAATAACAAATTATTAGATATTTTAATTCAGAAAATATACAAAACGTTGCATTTGACTATAGTGCTAAATTACAATCTTCACTGATATATTCACTAACTAAAAAGTTACATATCGTGAAAGTTACAAATGTTACACAATTTTCTAACATATTAATAATACAAAACCATTATTGATTTTACAATCACTGCATTAGTGACCGACCGTTGATCATTCCATTACATAAAACAAGATTCTATTAGCGGAGACTTTAATATTAAGCTCTCGCTTAACAGATTCTCATAGTTTGTAATGGATTCCCTCTTGACACTCGGTGCATCTTGAATCTGGTTTGCTGATTATTATAAATCTATCACAGTCTTATGCTAAAATAAAAATAAAAATGATACAATATTAATAAGCAGCGTGAAGACAAGATATGTCTTCTCTTTCTCTGTATAACTGAAATCTTACCCGTACAACTGTCATAGTAATTCAGGCTTATTTTAGATTCAACAAACCATAAAATAACAAAATAAAAATATTTCCTAACGTACTTACACCGTATTATCCCAGCACTGATATGTATGTTGCACAGCATACATTATTTCTAGAGAAAATTCTGTAAATAGAAAAATGTTGATTAATTAAAAAATTATTAAACTTATGTTAAATACCCTTTATTATTACCTAGACACTATAAAACATTATAACATAAACAATATTTACTTTTAATTACTTGTGTCTTACACATACATCCACTTGTCTCACGTTGCTAAAATACTCGTGTATGTTAACTCAGATTGCTTATCATATCGTAAGAAGATGCAATATCCCGTAAAGAGCTTTCAAATGTTTAATACTAAAAACACGAAATATATTAAAACAAGGGCGAACGCGAGGTTAGGATATCTGTCACTTGGAGTAGGTGTCTAGATAAACGCTCTGTTAGAATATTTCTATTATTTCAATCATGATATTAAAACAGAGGTTAGAATATCTGTCGTATCTAGAGTAGGTATTGTAGAAGAACGCTATGTAAGAGAACGTTTTTATTTAAATAATAATTTATTATTTCCTACATTTTATTAAATAATACTTTATTATTTAAATATTAAAAATATTCTAACATAACGTTTTGCTATGCCTACTCCAGATATAACAGATATCCTAACCTCGCGTTTGTTCTTGTTTTAAGGCTGAAATCACATGATGCGGAATAGAAGTACGGAATAGAGAGTGCGTCATAGAAACAGCCAATTAGAACTTTGCCGCAATGTCTCCTTAAGCTCTGATTGGCTGTTTCTATGACGCATTTTCTATTCCGTACTTCTATTCCGCACCATGTGATTTCAGTCTAACATCATACAGTCGGATCTCTTATCTTACGACCCTCTTATCCTACGAAAAAAAATCCTCTCATGCTACGACTGCGAAAGGGGAATTATACCTCCACTCTCAAATTTTGCCGTAGGATCAGAGGTTTAAGGGGAAGATTCCGGACCAAAAATGTCGTAGGATAAGAGGTCCGACTCATAGACTTCTATAGACAGAGCGTTTTACGAGGGGCATCTGATAATCGCGGTAAAGGGGGCATCGGTGCCAGGTCGGCCATTTTCGTAACCGATCGGATGTGTTCGGCTTTCCATATATAATTACTGATTCTCAACTTAACTTTATTAATCAAAATATTTATAATTAATATATTAAATGTTTTATTTGCGTCATTTCAAATATTGTACATGATAATAAATACTATAAAATCTTTTTTGTAATTTTTTTTAAATCAAATAGTTTTTCTAATCAAGAAAAATATAACGTAAAAAAATTGTAATACGAAAAAAATTTAGACCCACTGATACAATCACATTTTAAATATTTTTATATCTTTTATTGTATATATTATTATTAAATAAATATTTTATAAAATATTCTGTATATATATATATATATATATATATATATATATATATATATATACATATGTTATATATATTATTATTCTAATATATATTAGCACTTAATTTTTATAAAAGAGTAAATAAAATAAAATATATGTTTATTGTAAAATGTATATTTATTACTTTCATTGGCCTTTAAATAATATTAATTTATTAAACTTATGTCTATCACTTAATTCTACTTTTTTTACATAATATGTCAATCTTGTTTTTGTGTATAATTGTATAATGGCACGTAATAAGTAATTAAAGTGATTAATAAAAAAATTTTGATCGTTAATATGGTCTTTTAATTTCGAAAATATATTTTTATCTATGAAATATATCAAAATATCATTTATAAACTTATTCATATTAAATTTATCAAGTGTCTTATGTATATGTATATAAGTGATCAAACTATTTTCAATTTGTTTATATACGTACACAAGACTCTCTGATGGATATAATAATAACCCTCTCTTTTTAATATTTATTAAATTACAATTAATATTTGTACTTGGTTCCATTATTAATGTTTCAATGCATTCAGAACAACGTAAAGTTTTCATAAGTCTTTTTAATATATATCCAGCCATGTAAGTGATAACTTCGTTTTTATATTCCGTAGTAAAAAACGGATATTGCACATTTAAACTGTAATCGTGATCAGTAATTTTTGTGTCAAAAACATTAACCCAGTTTTGATATAAATTTTCATTTATTGTGGCATATATAACATTAACAGGATCATCCGTTGACGGTGTATGTAATATTGGAATATTTTCTAGAGATATACAGTTACCATTTGCTGTGTTTCGTATTTCTGTGTGTTATTAATTTTTTAAAAATAGCTTTAAATTGTTTTACAGTAGGATTATTATTATATCCACCACGAGAACGTATACTGCTAAATAATAACTCTAAATGATCTTGACTAACTTTATACGTTGGAATATATTCTAAAAAGTTATTATCAATGCAATTAAATTTGTACATATTTTGTAAACTTTCTATATTTATTAAAAACCCGAGAAAACCTGTTTTAACTTTCGAATTAAGTACTTTTACTTTTTTCTGCTCTTTAATAAGTTTTAATGTTTTAATATACTCTCTATATTTCTTAATTTTTTCAAAAATTTCTACATTATTGTCAACACTTATCGGTTTTTTGAAACCACATTGTCTTATATTTTTGCAATTGAAAATATCAAATAAATCATTAATAATAAAAGTAAATTTTATAGTTGCTGAGCAATCTTTAAATTGTGGTAATTGTAACAAATTTTTGCAAAATTCCAATGCTTTTGCAACTGATGTACTTAATAATTGACTCGCTAATTTGACTTTCATCTTGTTTTTATAAAAATCTATGTGTTTAGTTCTCAATTTATTACCAAGATGGAGACCTTCTTTTTCTTGTAATTGGTGTAACTTTTCAAAATATTCCCACTTTATTATATTTCCAGCACTATCTAAAAGTTCTTTTATAGTGCCAAGAATGTTTCTTATTAACTTTAACATATGGCAAGCATCAAGAAATACATTGACTTTGGTGTCTGCGGTTGGATGTTTGAACCATGTTTGGAAATTATTTGATTTTATGTCTAAGCTACAACCAAGATTCTGAAACATTTTAATGTTACTTGACAAACCATCACACGTTACTGATACTATTAACATGCCAGTTCATACAGTGCAGTTAAACATTGTATTGTTAAATTTTGCTTTTGTTTTGTAGTAATACCGTTTATCAGATAGTAAGCAATAGGTAATTTCCAATTTTGATTTAAGCACACAACACAAAAAACTAACGCTTCTTTGGCAATTTTTGTCGTATCACATTCCACATGCATACCATAATCTACATATCCAACGAATTTATCTTTACAATAGTCGACATGCTGCCGTATTGCCATTTCGTCAAACATTAGCGCACCTACTAATCTATAAGAAACTGAATATGCGCGTCGTTTAATAGCCTCTATAGCCTCAGTATTAATACCAGGTTCTCCATCAACTGAACGATACCATCTGGCTAATGTTTTTGGATGTGGCAATGCGTTATAAAATTTATACCGAACATAATTATATGCTTTTGGAGAGTAATAATGAAGAGATAATGCAAACTGTCGCAAGCAAGGCTTATACACTCTAGATACAGGCAATTTTTTCCGTTTCCTTATTTCACGCTTTATTAATTCTTTGATACCTGCATCTAAATGTTGTAAAATATCGCTGTCTTCTGCTGTTAGTAGATTCTGTTTCTGCAGATCCTTTAATACATTCTTTAGTGTAGATAATTTCAGCCGTGTTTTTTACGCTCATAATGACTTATAGATAGTTTTCTTTTTAAATGTTTAATGTTATCTTTGTACATTTTTCGAATTTTAGTATTTATTGGTGAATTCATGATTCTGTCAGGAGATATACTAGTAGAACGACGCACCATTTTATTAGTATTACCTGTAACGATATACAATATTCATTATAGTAGTATTATTTATTTTATAGCATAAGCAGATATATTTATTTATATATTTATTTTTTATTTATACTAACCAGTGTTATTTTCTTCAATAAAAGTATTTTGATGATCTAAATCACTCGAAACTCTCTGCAGAGGAGGATTATTTGAATCTGTCTGAAGTACTGGATCATCTGAATCTATCTGAATTGAAGGCACATCTGAATTTGTCTTAATTGGAGGCTCATGTAAATTTTTCTGAATCGGAGGCTTATCTAAATTTGTCTGAATTGGAGGTTTATCTACATTTGTGTGAATTGTATATTCAGATTGCATTTCTATTTCAAGTAACTGAAGAAGACAAGTTAGCATAATATTTCTTTAGCCTGTATCAGACTATGCATTGAAGATTTAAATTTAGGATTGAAGATTAAAATTTGACCAATTAGGACAAAGAAATTTTGTTCTGATTTGTCAAATTCTAATCTTTAATCTTTACTCTTCAATTTTTAATGCGTAGTCTGATATGGGCTTTATAATTGTTACATTTAAGAAATAAAATATTATATAAATATCATTATATATGTATATATACATGTGGAACAGCAACTTTTTTTAATTTGCAATATTTATGATCAAGTTGATAATTCGTTTCTCTAAAATGAACGGAACAAACTGCAGCAGATTTTTTTGGCTCATAATTTTGCAAATGTAAGGCTTCGAGCCATTTCTTGCGCATCTCCATATTTTGAGGAAACCTAAAATAATATAAATAAGTACGTAAGAAAGAGGCAATAGGAGCGAGGAGATGTGAATCAAAATTATAAGTTTTTTATATAGGTGATGTGTCGCAGGTATATTGACATTAAGTACATTAGTAACATTCTATAAAATGACGGAAATTATAATAAAAATCTGAACGTTTCGATTCATGTTTTGAATCCTTTTCAGCATAATATATAAAATAAAATAAAATAAATAAGTGAATTACAAATAGATAAAAATGAAATTAATGAGAAAACATCGCATAATAAAGGCGTAAGCAATGTATGAACTAAAAATCGTGATCGTATTCGCATGATTAAATGGATCAATGCCTTAGAACCGCTGTACATATTTGTCGCATGTTAGTTGTATAAATTACATATATATAAAACGATCCAACTTGTTCGGCTCTTTTATTGTACGGCTTGCATAATAATCCCGCAAGGCAATTCTCCGAGGTTTCCAGACCGAGGGAGGTATGCAGTTAGATTGAGGGGTTAAGTCTGTATTAATAAAATGAGTATAATAAATACCTGTTTGTAATAAAGTTATTTACCGCTAGTTTGTGTATAATGGTGGTGACTCAGAAAAAGCTTACAGGATATGCATTCCGTTTGTGTGTTGTTGAATCTATGGTATATATATCGCGCAACTGATGTTTAACGTGTGGTTATGCCGATGGTACAGATGGTAATGAGCTCAAGGGTGAAAAATACATTTAAGATGGAAAGAGTTAGATAGGTGACATTAAATCTTAGGCAGTTTGTTTATTATATCATCGTAAATAGTTGGCAAACATTCTATATCTGTTTGTAGATTTATGCTGTTTATTTGTCGTTTGATATATAACATTTCAGATATCAGTCTTTTTGTGTAATAGGGCTCATTGTCTAGTATTTGTGCATTGTCCCAGTCAAAGTCATGATTGTATGTTAGGCGGTGGTCAGTGAACACTGATTTGTTGTTATTGGGCTTCATTATGTTGGTCTTATGTTCTTTTATCCTAGTATTCAACTTTCTGCCTGTTTGACCAACATAAGAAGCGTCGCAATTTAGACAATTAATTTTGTATACCACGTTTGTTTTCATGGAAATAGGGACTAAAATAATATATATATATATTTTCATATATAAATTATATTTATTATATAAGTATATTAAATTAACTACATCAATTTATTTGCAAATACTTAATTTACATAATCTACATTTAAAATATTTTACTTACAAATGAAATGAAATGTTCCTATTTAGAACACGTTCCATCTCTACTTGTTCAACATTTTATTTATTTTTGTGTTTGCGATTTTTACATTTATACACAACACAAAACTCATTTTTATATCTCTAAACTTCGATGTTAGTATGTTCTTCACACTACTATTTAACACCATGTTTAACACAACATATATGTTAGGTTAGATATTGGCCGAACATTATCGAGTCTTAACGAAATAAACCGAGTTGGCACCGATGCTCTCTTCCCGTATCATCAGAGCCCCTCTCGCCCTAAATAGGGCCTAACGGCTCTGTCTATAAAAGTCTATGGTCCGACTATATTTTGTATTTTTTGTATCAAATATTTGGGGTGGGAATCTATTGACCACGTCGTCAATTGGCCAGTTTAAAACGAGACTTTCTGATTGGTTAATCGTTGCTGATGACCCTAGGCATAAAGTTTATGGGATGTTGTTCTTTTCCACGATATAACTTTGGATAAAAAATCTTTGTTAACATAACATACTGGAGTATTTTAGCAACGTCAGACAAGTGGACGTATAACACACTTCGATTTGACGGAATCTACCATCACATTTCGTTTTTACTCACAATTAGAGTCCTATATAAACAGAGAAGCGACATCGGCGTCGCGATTTCTGATTGGTGATACCCCCACCTAATTGAAGCAGCCATATTGAGCCCCAAAGTGAAGATAAACTTATGCAGCATGCAGCATGTGTTTAGTCAGTGTTTAGGTTAGATATAATATTGTAATTGTCATTAGAAATAGACATCATATAATATATATGTATTTAATGTATAATATATATTTAATTTATATCGTTTATTTTTTAACTTTCAGTCTCTAAATATATAAAAATTAATATAATAAATATAAAGAGATGGTACGAGTGTGCGAAGTTTTTGGTTGTCTTGTTCGGGAAGGTTAAGGATTAAGATTATATATATATTCAATATAATTAAAATGATTGCATATGCAATACATTTATACACTTATATTTTTGCGTAACATTTTTAATTGTTATTATTATTTGAGAGAGGGGGAGAGAGAGAGAGAGAGAGAGAGAGAGAGAGAGAGAGAGAGAGAGAGAGAGAGAGAGAGAGAGAGAGAGAGAGAAAGAGAGAGATTATCAGATATATTTAATAAAAAAACTGTAACACGTTTATAACCTCATATAAACGGAGTATGTGTTTATTAAAGTTCTGGAGCGAGCACAATATGGCGGTGCTGGAGGTGGTGGTGGGGGATCGATGTCGCTTCTCTGTTATATAGGACTCTACTCACAATCAGTAATCGGACACTCTGTATATAGGGTGTCCGTAGTGGTTCGCGTTTAACCGCTCGTTAGCAGATAAAGTATGTTAAACTGAGAAGAAAATTCGCAATAATTATTAAAAGTAATAAACAAAATTGTCTTGGCACGTGAGAAGCGGTAACCGCACGGGAGCGGCGAGTGACGGAGATGTGACACGTGACATATGATACTGCACCGAAAAGTATTATTTTGTTTTTTCAGTAATAGTAAAATGATGATGATGTCGCGTGTTGTGTGTAAGATACCCTGCGTATACAGGGTGTCCCATAATTCGCGAACCACCCGTCAGGTACAGGTAGAGTAGGTTAAACTGAGCAAAAAATGTTACAGGTAGTATAAGGTGTTAAGACGAAAAAAATCACACGCATTAAACGAAGCGCGCACTATGGCCGGTATTCATAGTCCGTTCTTATATTCAAGCTCGTCTTAAGTAAAGTCTTAAAATTCTATTCGGCCATCTGATTGGTTGAACGTAGTCTTAAGTCAACTAAAAACATATCTTAAAATGATCTTATATATAAGAACGGACTATGAATACCGGCCTATGTGTGTGACTTCAGGTTGTCAATGCAGAGCGTTCCTCTCACCGCACTAATCGTGGACAATCGCAACGTGGTTAATCGCGACGTGGTCAAACGCAACGTGATTAAATGCAACGTGGTCAATCGCAACGTGGTCAATTGCAACGCGTGGTCAATCGCGAAGTGATCAAATGCGACGCATGGTCAATCGTAACATGGTCAAATGCAACGTAATCAATTGTAACATGGTCAATAGCAACGTAGTCAATCGCAACGTGGTCAATCGCAACGTGGTCAATCGCAACGTGTTCAAAAGCTACGTGGTCAAATGCAACGTGGTCAGTAGTGATATAATGAGGTTTCTAACTCGAGAGCTCGAGGGGGGTGCGGGGGCGGAGGGGACCCGCGGGCGCGGGGGGGGATGACGATCACGCAGGTCCGCGACGCGGTTTGTTGACGAAAGGTACGCGGGGAGGGGAGAGAGATCTGCGATACAGCTGTAGGTCCGCGACGCAGCCGGTAGACGAGGGGATTGCGGAGAGGGAAGAGAGGTCCGCGATGCAGCCGGTAGACGAGGGGATTGCGGAGAGGAGAGAGAGGTCCGCGGCGCGGCCGGTCGACGAGGGGTTTGCGGAGAGGGAAGAGAGGTCCGCGAGTAGGGAAATGGATAGAGAGAGACAGCGCGATAGGCGTTCGCAACGCGGTAGACGGAGACGCGTGGTATAGGATAGGATAAGGAGAGCGCTATGCGCATTGTACATAGCGTAGGACAATGAGAGCATGATGTGGTGGGAAAAGGAGAAGATTACAATAGGAAGATAGCGTGAGAGAGAAGGAATGAGGATGAGGGGAAAGGATAGCGGGACCGCGATAAGACGGAGGCTAAGGCGTACGCGAGAACGCAGATTAAATTTTTTTTTTATATTATTATATTATTATTATATATTATATTATTATTATATATTATATTATTATTATTATTACTAATTATATATATTAAATATAATCTAATCAATACTAAGTGGAGGAGGAAGAAGGATGAGATAGATAATGAAGGCGCAAAACATATACACATATTTATCATAAACAAAATATTTAATTATAAAAATGTGTATTTTTATACATATAGTGTGTGTGTGTGTATGTGTGTGTATGTGTGTGTATGTGTGTGTGTGTGTTTTAAAAAATATAGAAGATATAATATAAAAAATATTAAAAAATGTAAAATATAATATAATATATATAAAATATAAAATATGAAAAATCTAAAATTTAAAATTATAAAATATAAAATATAAAGAAAAAACTAAAAATAACTAAAAATAAGGCGGCAGGGTGACGGGGAACGCGCGACGGCTGCTTCTGTAACAGAAAAATGAACATTTATATTAGTACCTTAAAAATACACAAACTTTTGAGCGTATTATATAGAGATACTTACAATAGGGCTCCTCTCCGAACAATCTGTGGAGTATCCGAAATACGTTGACATTTTCTGCCTCCGCGTCTAAAAAAGCGGGAGCGGGGGCTGTAACAGAAAAGAAAAATAAACTTTTTTTTTTTATTAGTACCTTAAAAAATAAATATTTAAAATTTGAGCATATTTACGATAGGGTTTCTCTCCGAACAATCTGCGGAGACAGAAGATATCCGCGTCTAATTCGTGGGAGTAGGGATTATCGGCCCACAAATTTTCCCACTTCGCACACTCCTTGCGATAGGCCCGCACCCAGCGCACTTCCTGCATGTGCGCTATGCTGATGTACCCAGGGATCGGATCAACACCTATTTCGAAAATCTATTAAAAAAAAACATAAATATATTATAAATAAAAAAGCGTATAAAAATAATAAAAACTACTTACATTTCCAAATAGGACATCCAGTAGCGCCTGGAATAGGGCGCGGATCATATTTCGCGCTCTTCGGAGTGCACGGCGATGGTATCGGCGATATGGCACCCATTCAGGTACCCGTAGGTTGCGGTACCCCGTCTCAAACATCGCCTCAATAAACGCCATAACTTGTGACATTTTTTAAATCTTTATAAAAAGAACTGCACTTCACAAATCAACTCACTGGATCACAGTCAGATACTTTATGCTAGTTCTAACGAGAGCTAGGTAACGTCTCGGTAAAAAAATGGGTAGGGGATCTGCATGACATAAGAGTTAGCAACAAATGCTTACTCTTATGTCATGCAGATCCCCTACCCATTTTTTTACCGAGACGTTACCTAGCTCTCGTTAGAACTAGCATAAAGTATCTGACTGTGATCCAGTGAGTTGATTTGTGAAGTGCAGTTCTTTTTATAAAGATTTAAAAAATGTCACTTACTCTTCACAGCTGACAAAAAAATTAAAAGCTGACGCGGACTGTCGCTCTACACAGCATTCATACAGATAATTATAATTGAATAGCATAAAAAATATAAAATATACAATATAAAATAGATAATATAAAAGATAAAAAAAAAATTAAAATAAGGATAGGGAGGGAGAGCGCACCACAGCGTCTTCTGAAAAAAACATCATTATTAATATCTTTAAAATTTTATAAATGATAAATACATACACAAATCATGCAGAACTTTTTTGTTTACCATATGTGTGTATTAATTGCGTGAGAGGCAAATTGCTTTCTTCTTTCTTCTAAAAAGTCTATCCTTCTTATTCTTTTTATCAGTAGCAGCCTCACTTTTCGAAGATACCTTATTTCCGGAACATCTTCAAATTGCATAAATTCTATCAGTATTTTCCTTGACCACATCGCATAAAAAGTCTATTTTGTCACGGATCTCGAAAAACAGTTTTAACGATCTCGTATGAGTCTTTGGCAAACCAATTTCACAATTTCGCAAAAACTGCGCCACAGAAGTCACAGAGCCACCGATGGCGTCGGAGTGTTCTCTCCACTGCATCTTATCGCGACACTTACACAATAATAGTTTTTATTTTTAATGCATTAGTCTTCTTTCGTACAAAACGGACAAAAATTGCACGATATTAATTGATACAGCGGTCTCAGACATCTACCACATTCATATAAATCATGGATTTGCTGATAAATTTCACTTTAATGTGTGCGCACCACATCATTCCCAATCTGTGACCTTTCCGGTAATAGCATGAAACACGATATACAATGTTTAACAGAAATCCCAGGTTTATAATAAAAAGATATAATGCACAGCCGTTTCATTTCATTATATATACGAACTTGTACATCGTCTAACGTATGAATAATAGGTTCCACAACATCACTGAAATCACTAGAATTACCGTCAAGAACACTATCGTGTAAGGATTCTACATCCGAATCAGAATGCTCGGACGAAAAGTCCATCGAATCGGACGACTCGGCAAACTCGAACGAATCGGATGAATCGGATGAAATGTTCACCAAGAGTGAATCAGGCGACTCGAACGAATCGGATGAAATGTCCATCAAGTCATCCATAAGCACAAAGTTTTTATCAGATATATAAAAAAAATGTCACAAGGATGACCGCAAACTCGCGTTTTCTTCCAAACTCGCTTTATCAGATGCGACAAGATTGTCACAAGGATGGTCGCAAACTCTTTTATAGCACACGCTCCACCCAAATATATATATTTTAATCTCACATCTCTCATCTCCGTCTAACTCGAGTATCACGTCTCATCTACATCAGCATTTTCAACATCTTTAGCAGAATGAATGTAGATCCAACTATATACATCATACGTTTTATAAAGAATAGGCGAAGAAAGAAATAATAAAAATTAATAATAAAAACGGTAATTTATTTATTGCAAACATTATAGAGTAAATCATTACAGCACATGTTAACAATTCATAATCTATGAGTGATTTGCCGTCAAACGTATCACTCTCACTTTTACCGCATCGTAAACATTAGTGATATTGTTGCGTTGCAAAACGCTAACAAATTGTTTAAACTTTTCATTAATAATATATGTATTCTGACACAGCCAGAAATGCATATGATCGATACATCTTCAAAATCGAATAAATGCACCAATGTTTGCGGATGTATATACAAAGAATTATTAGACAATGTTAATTTAACAATCTTGGAATCAGTTAATGTAATCATTTGGATAGATAGATCGCAGATCCATAATAGCTCACTTTCAGTCGATTGTACATGTCGTTCAATATCGGCACGTTTCTGCATCAATGAGTGCCAGGTAACGATAGGCAATACTATTTGATTGCCTCGGTTATCACCAACAAGTAATTCCACTTATGACATAGCTCCGACGCTTATTCCAATCTCCAAGTATTTGTATGATGTCGGGGTTAGAGCATATCTTCTTCTCAATATACGACCCGCGCGACGAGACTCGGATGAAATGCTACAAAATTTTAGAAAAATGTTATTAAAAATATAATATTAATATATAAATATTAAAAATATTATTTAAAACTAATATGAATAATAAAAATATTATTTAAAAAATAAAACTTACTCTTTCTTTGGCAGAGTGTCCATAATCGGGACGTAATAATTCATGTTGCTTCCTTTAGCAGAGACCACAAACGATTGACACGATACTAAATTATTTTAAGTATTAAAACACAATTTAGCACTACATACTGCAATGTGAAGGGGGTTATTGTTCACAATTTAGCACTACAAATTGTAATGTGGAGGGAGTGATTCATACAGCAAGTTTTTTTTCTCCAAGCGCCTATATACAGCTGCTAATTAATAATTACATCTCCAAAGATTTTAGTTGAATGCGCTTAAAATTTTCCATGCGTCGAAGTGCGACAACATTTTCTGATGAAATCACATCTAAATATTCTAAATGTACGTGACAAATTATCAAAAAGTAACTCGCAGCTGTATGTAATTTGAAACTACAAATTATCCATGCGCTAACGAATCTTATTAAAATGTTTAAAGTGTGCGTGATAAATCCGCAGCTGCATGTAATTTAAAACTGCAAAACTTTCGAGCGCCGATGTGCAGCTGCTAATTTTCGAAATACAGCAAAAAAATTTTTTCGGCATAACGTCATCGTTAGATGACAAATCCGCAGCTGCATGTAATTTGAAACTACAAATTATCCATGCACTAACGAATCTTACTAAAATGTTTAAAGTGTGCGTGGCAAATCGCGAAATGACAACTATATGTAATTTGAAGCTGCGGATCTTCCGAGCGCCGATATACGGCTGCTAATATTGGAAATATGACAAATCTTTGAGATGACGTGACCCATAGGTGACAATCCAACGAGATATCTGCAGCTACATGTAATTTGAAACTGCAAAACTTTTGAGCGCCGATGTGCAGCTGCTAATTTTCGAAATACAGCAAAAAAATTTTTTCGACATAACGTCATCGTTAGATGACAAATCGCGACATGCGTGATAGAAACGTCTATGAATCGCGATATAAAATCGCTGCAAAGAGGTGCACCTCCATTATTTTCGAGTCGTGCATCTTGTTCGGTCTGAAAAACATGGCGGAGCAAATTGTGTAGGAGCAATCCACCCGGGTAAATTCAGTGGAGGAGTACATTGCGTTGGAGGCGCAATGTAACGAATGTATCGAGTCGTTGGAAGAACAAAGTCGAATTAAACGACCACGATTATCAATCGGAAATCGACAATCACTGATTGCTCGAATCGCGCGACTCGAAGGACTGAAAAATGTGTTGCGCAGGCGTTTCGTACACGCGGGTGCAGGATGCAGTTCGCGAGAAAATGGATTGATTTGGCGAGAGATCGATATGGCGTTCGAAGATCGTATCTTGACTCTGGTGCGGTTATAAATTATAATCATATTGAACCTCATCAATTTTTGGAAGAGGCGAGCGACATTGTGCTCGAGCATGTGCGAGATGTTATGCAAAAACACAGCAGTGTGAAAGTGAATACAGCGTTTAACAGCGAGTTTGTGGCAGGCGATAAGCGCGCCAATAAATCAATCAATACAAGAAACTTTGAACTCTTTCATACATCCGATTTACGCGAGTGGTATGAGCGGCGAATCGTCGAGCCCACCCTTGCATCGCTCGAAGAATTTCAGGAACGCGATAGCGGATGGGCATTATCGCGTATATTAAATTTGACTGTAAATATAAATAAATATAATCCTATGTGCGCAGGATGTTGCGTGCATTAAATAAACAATTACCGCGAAAGATAATAATAAAACGAACAGTGGTTAACGTGCAATCTCAAGACAATGCATGTTTTGCGTGGGCGGTGGTGGCTGCTCTGTATCCAGTTGAAAGAAACACAGACCGACAATCATCGTACCCACATTATACAACAGTACTGAATCTCCAAGATATTGAGTTTCCAGTTACTCTTAATCAAATTAAAAAATTTGAAATTTATAATGACATTTCAATCAATGTGTATACCATCGAGAATGAAAACATTATCTCGTTACACCTTACGGAGCAAAAGAGGGACAAGCACGTCAACTTGCTCTACGTGCAAGATGCGCGAGATATCGGACATTTTGTGTGGATCAAGAATTTATCCAGGCTCGTGAGTTCGCAACTCAGCAAACACAAGAATAAAAAATATATCTGCGATCGGTATGTATACTTAATAAAACTGTCTAAAAATATTTAAAATAAGGATATAAAAAAAAATTTTAACTTTTATTTTACAGATGTATGCACTATTTTCACTCGGACGAGAAACTACAGTCGCATACAGTAGACTGTGGAGAGATGAACGACTGCGCTATCCGGTTACCGAGCGATAAGGACAGGCGGCTCGCATTCGCCAACTACAACAGGAAGGAGCGACTATCTTTCGTCCGATCTGGAGTGCGTTTTGGTGAAAAAAGAAGAAGAAAATTTTTATCAACATCACCAAGTATTTAGTATCGTTTATTATGTACATTGCTCGTACGATAATTCATTATTCGCGTATCATTCTCGTCGCGAAGCCAATTGCGTTGCGTGGTTCGCCGACAAACTTAAAAATTTGGCGCAACGTGTAGAAAATATTTTAACAACCAATGTCCCCATGGTAAATTTAACGCAAGATGAATGGAAAGAATTTCGAAGCGCGACTCAGTGTCATATATGTGAGAAACCATTCGTGGAAGATGATAATACGCGCGTACGCGATCATTGTCATTTGACCGGACGGTACAGAGGTCCCGCGCATTCAAATTGCAATCTAAATTACAAAGAATCTTTTTACATTCCAATAGTATTTCACAATTTATCCCGTTATGATTCTCATTTTATAATCGAGGAAATAGCCACAGCGTTCGAAGGGGGAATCGATTTACTTCCGATAACAAAAGAAAAATATATTTCATTTACAAAACATGTTAAGGGTACGAAAGACAAACCGGAAAATCACATTAAATTACGTTTCATAGATTCATATAAATTTCTCACAACAAGTCTCGACAAATTGGCATCTTTTCTGAGCAAGGATAAACTCAAAATTTTACAAATGGAATTTAAAAATTTATCCGCCGACGATTTCAATTTACTGACAAGAAAAGGCGTCTTCCCGTACGAATACATTGACTGCGTAGATAAATTGCAAGATGCGTGTTTACCATCGCGAGAATCATTTTACAGCTCCTTGACAGGTAACACAGTATCCGAGAGCGATTACGCGCACGCTGAAATTGTGTGGAAGCGATTCTCAATTCGAACGCTAGGCGAATATAGCGATTTATACCTCAAAACTGATGTCTTGTTATTAGCCGACATTTTTGAAAATTTCCGCGAGAGTTGTATCAAGAGTTATGGGCTCGAGCCCGCGTATTATTATACTCTTCCCGGCTACACGTGGGACGCCATGTTAAAGCATACGAAAATTATATTTGAATTACTCACAGACATTGACATGGTTATGTTTATCGAACGAGATATACGCGGTGGTCTGAGTAATGTTCCAACAGGTACGCGCGTGCTAATAACAAATATATGCAATCGTATGACTCATCGAAACCATCAACGTACTTGATGTATTTCGATGTTAATAATTTATACGGATGGGCAATGTGTCAACCATTGCCCTATGCCGATTTTCAGTGGGTCGATAATGTTTTCAATTTTGATATATCATCGATCGCGCTCGATTCGTCTACAGGCTACATCCTCGAAGTCGATCTCGAGTATTCGCAACATCTTCACGATTCGCACATTGACCTACTGTTGTTTTTCTTTTCTTGCATGTTTGATCGTGGCATATTTCATAATAATGTAAAAGTTCATGTATAATTCTTTATGTATCTTTTCCTGAGTCAACCTTGCGTCAAAGCCGGCGCTAGTCAGACACAGAGCGTTATCTCGCACATACGTTCTTAGTAATCCGTTCCATTCATAGTATGCATTATTCGACATACCGAGCAATACTCCAAATTTATTAATTGACATTTCAATACGAAATGTTTTGACAGAATGACTAGTATCGTCAACATGTTGTTTAATTTATAATAAGACCCGCCTCGCGAAGCTCTTCGATAATTGACATGATTTCATTGCCGTGAGCATTGTTACCTGCTCGACGCGAAGTTTCCAGCAGCCGCAAACGATCTACCAATTCGTTGGGATCGTTCCAATGCACGTATTCAATTTTATTCTCACTCAGTGTCATAGTGCGTGGTAGGTTTATACCTTTCCCAATTTTTCTTTTGATAGGAAGTAATGAAGCGATTATATATTTATATTTGTATCCTTTGTTACCTAATACTGGATTACGCACATTACTATCACGTCTATGCGCGTTTGTTGCCAGTAATATACTTTTATATTTATGCATATCGTTCTCTGTATATACAGCATCGTCGGGAATTCTCTTAAAAATTAATTCATAGAGACCCGGCGTCCCCGCATATTTCATTCCATTGATGATTATATTATCATTCTTATCCACTTCGAAATGTTTATCGCCGAGCATCATTCCTTCATCGGAAAATTTAACACCGTATATGTAATCCATCTCGTTATTTACATCTTGGCCTAAAATTGCTCCGATATATCTTTGTCCGAGCGGACCAAGATGTTCTCGCAACATATTCAGACCTTCGGATGTTTGTAATTGACGTTGAACCGACGTCACAACCGCTTCGGGTGTGGTCTCAAAAATTTCTTCGACGGAAGGAGACGAGATTATTTGAGGTTGTTGTACAGCTTTTATCGGAGTCGATTGTTTCATTCGCTTTGATTGATTTGGTGTAGAAGTTATCAATGAATCGTTTGATCGTTTTCGTCCCCCATTTGATATTTTTTCATAAGTTAGTGAAATGTTTGATCGTTTCTGCTTTATGCTCTCTTGTTCTTCTCTGGGTATACCAAACGACTCCACTTTCGATGCATCAGATTCTACATCGATGGTATTCTCAACAATTTGTTTTAGAGGTTCAGCGATTGGCTTAAAATGTCTCTCCAAAGCGACGTCTTCCTCAATTTTACCAGTTTTTAAAGCGTGATATTTTTTGCGAATTGATTCGCTCGTTTTTGCAATCTTTCTCACAATCTTTTCACGTTCATCATCAGCATCATTGTTGTTTATCATGATGAATATTTTGTAGACGTTGTTAGACTGATGTGTCGACAGCGACTAACCTCTCTACGGTATCGCAAATTCATTAAATCCTTTTCTATATCATCCATTGGTCAGCGAGCTGTCTTTATCAATAACTACGAATCCATACTTGTGCTGCCAGCATTTCTGGCATAATGCGTGAAAATCGTTGTATGACATGTCAGTATTTACATGATCGTTGTACACATGTTTCAGGTTTGTACTATCCTGTTGAAATAAAATCAACAGATTCGCATTGTCGCGTATAAGATGCTTGGGTATCTTGGCATACGTTTGATAAAGATAGAAACAGTCGACGCTCGAGTGTCGACCCATTGCAAAGTACTCTCTTATCGTATCTTGTTTATCGCACGCCACCTCATCAAAGATAAAAATGGAATTCAGAAGCGCCTCGCTTGAAGCAACGACTTCACTATTATTAGAGAATGTGAAATAACCAATTTCGTCTATCGGTGTCAATAAATTTTCCAAATATTGATATTCCTGGATATCAGTTTTGCGGACCGGGAACTCGTTTAAAAGAACGATTGGCTAGAGGCGATCAAGGTATCAATCCATTGGACGCTGCGTGTCGCGACCACGATATAGCTTACTCGCGAAGCAACGACCTCGGCGAACGACACGTCGCGGATCGTATACTAGCTGTGAAGGCGCAGGAACGTATTACCGCGAGGGATTCGACTCTTGGTGAAAGAGCGGCTGCTACGGCTGTTTGGACGGCCATGAAGGCAAAAACGAAATTTGGTATGGGAATGAAGATGAAAAAATCACCGAAAAAGAAAAAGATGTTAAAAAAACGAATACTTCCAGTAGCGAAGCGTGGTGGTATTTTACCGATTTTACCATTGTTGGGAGTAGTCGGTTCTTTGGCTGGTGGAGCAGCGGGAATCGCAAAGGCTGTAAACGATAGCAAGGCTGCGCAACGCCAATTCGAAGAAATGCAACGTCACAATCGTGCTATGGAAGGTCGTGGACTTTATCTCGCTCCATACAAGCGTGGACAGGGGTTCTCAACGACTGCTAAGAAAAAAAAACATTAAAAATGCCTGCGGGTGTAACAACTAATGTACAATTGGAACAACTTGCAAGACGTATGCATATACCGTTCTTTAGAGGCGTTTTCATGCGCAATAATTTACCGATAAGCGGCGTGCGACGAAACGAGAGCTGCATTGTCAATTTGGATGACGTTGAGGATCCTGGTACTCATTGGGTAGCATACGCAAAGAGGGGAGATAATGTTGTGTATTTTGACAGTTTTGGAAATTTTCGACCGCCCGAGGAATTGGTGCAATATTTTGGACAGAATGTAACAAAAATTGAATACAATCATGCGTCTTATCAAAATTATAATCAGAGTATTTGCGGACAATTGTGTCAACAATTTCTTCAAACGATTAAATTTAAAGCCTAACACTCTACTGTCGTGACTCAGTATTCGACATGTCACTGACACTTACGTTGACTGGTAAGAGTAGCGTTCTTGCCGTAAGCTACTTTCCAGCCATAGATTTGAACGATGATGATTATGAACTTGGTTTAACGGATTTGAAACTTATCATACGATACCGAACGTGAATTCCTCGAATAATAAATTTTACTTTGACAACGACGACAAGGAAATTACGATTCCTGAAGGATCGTACGAATTGCATGGTATAAATGAATATCTAACGCATGCAATTTTACAATACGATTCCCACAACATTGTTAATAACAATGATGAGAAATATCCAATAGTGATTTGCGCTAATCATAATACGTTGAAAAGTGAAATTAAATGCATATACAGAATAAATTTTAATAAGCCCAACAACATAGGATCGTTGTTGGGATTCTCGAATCGTGTATTGCAACCGCGGAAATGGTACGAATCAGATGTGCCGATAAATATTATTAACATAAACATTATTCGTATAGAATGCAGTGTGACTTCTGGTGCATATAGCAATAGTAAGCGCGTACACACGATACATGAATTTTCTCCGAGCGTACCACCGGGATATCGGAAACGCCCGCGCAAATCATTTATCTACCGATCGTCGTGCAAAGCATTACTGATTTAACGATTCGTGTTGTGGATCAGGAGGGTCGATTGCTCGATTTTCGAGGAGAGGAAATTACCGTACGATTGCACGTACGACGACGTCAAAAATAGTATGCTCGTGTTGAATGAAACGGAGCACGCGAGAGACATCTTTACGAGGGACAATACTTTTGCGAGGAGACGAGCGGTGTCTGGTGACAATAATCAGGTGTCTGGTTACGCTAAAAAAGAGCTCAGCGCGTTGAATCGTGAATTTTTAAAGTCTTTGGGATTTGTCGTACGAAATAATTGAAAAAATAATTGACATTTTGAACATTGGAAACGAACTGATCTTTGACGACCGTATAGTAAAGATTGAAACTCATACGTACAATCCATACGCAAATACAACACTTGGATATAGCGATGAGATACGGATACCTATACAGCATCAGGATTTGTACACGTTACCGTGCGAAAACTTCCTTTACGTCGAAGGAAAATTGACGATAAGAAAAAAGGATGAACTAATGATATTGGGAAATAATTGCGTTGCATTCATGTTTGATGAACTTCGATATGAACTCAACGGTGTGGAAATTGATCGCAATAGAAACGTTGGAATAACTTGCACGATTAAAAACTACATTTCCTTTACACACGAGAGAAGTAAAATCTTGCACAATGCTGCGTGGAATATAGTTGAAAATAATGGTGCTGAAGGTTACTTCAATTTTTGCGTGCCGCTCAACATGTTGCTTGGATTTTGCGAGGATTATAAGCGCGTTGTAATTAACGCTCGTCATGAATTGATTTTAATACGTTCACGCAACGACTACAATTGTCTATTTGGAGCTCAGGCTGCTGAAGCTGAGATTGAATTACACAAAATACAATGGCGTATGCCTCACGTAATATTGAGCGAAATTAGTAAACTGTCCTTGCTACGAGCGTTGGAGAGCGGTAGATACTTGAACATGAGTTTCCGCTCGTGGGATCTATACGAATTTCCTATGCTACACAGTACGACTAAGCATTCGTGGACTGTGAAAACTGCCTCTCAGCTGGAGAAACCGCGATACGTAATCTTTGCACTACAGACTAATAGAAAAAATGTCGCGTTGAAAGATATTACCAAATTTGATGACTGCAAATTGACAAACGTTAAACTCTATCTGAACTCTGATTTTTATCCGTATGATGATTTAAATTTTGATAAAAAGAGATACGCTATCCTATTCGACATGTATGCGCGTTTTCGTAAATCTCATTACGGATGCAATAATGATAATGTATTATTTACCATGGCAAAATTTCTAGAGTGCGGTCCTCTCACAGTCATTGACTGCTCGCGACAAAACGAGTCTGTCAAAAATGCTACCGTGGACGTAAGAATAGAATTTGAATGTAAGTTAGATGTACCCGCAAATACTACCGCATATTGCCTCATCTTGCACGATCGCATTGTCGAATATAACCCGTTGCCAAATGTTGTCCGCAAAATTACATGAATCAGGAATAATCCCCTCCAATGTTATAACATTATAACATTATAAAACTGGCGATACTCGATGATCGACATTAGTTGTCCGTCATAGTTCTCACCAATATCATTTCATTATGGTTGTGCCAACGTTTGTGGATCTCCAAGGATTTATCGTTGGAGGAAAGTTTATCGTGAAAGAAATTGCGATTCTGACAAAGGGCTCTGTACTCTCTCATTATATTTTTACGAGTCTTACACCATTCCGTTTGCTCACGAGATCTGAGAGATCTTAAGTTGCATGGTTGATTGGAAAACATCACAATCTGCAATGGGAAGATGGAAACATTCCGTACTACAGAGCCAAACGTTTAATCACTGACGCCGTGACGTTGAAAGATGCATCTTCTCGAGTGTAAAAGGACATGAAAAACGAGAATGGTTGGCAAATTTATTGGAAGACGATGAGAGAATCGGTCTTATTATCGAGACATTGGATAACGACTATGATGACGTTCCTGCTTTAGATAAATTAGATGCTACTCTGCACTACGATAAACATGTAAGAAATTGCGCTTTACAAAATGTATTTAAATTATTCAATTGGTCGAATCATCATCATAAAGGTTCGATCAATCCATATTTATAATAAACTATTGTTACAATACATGTGTGTTATCTTTTTTATCCTCTCCTTGTAGCATGTATTATATTACAGTACGTGATGCATTTTTCTATTAGTCTGCATTTTAGCAGACAATGGGCGTGGAATATTTGACATCTTTAAACGTGAAAAAATATTAAAATTCATGTCGTTCATGGTTCGCTTGAGGTTGATCGACGTTCGTTTGATGTTGATCGACGTTCGTTTGATGTACGATAGATGTTCGTTTGATGTTGATCGACGTTCGTTTGATGTACGATAGATGTTCATCGCGGTTCGATAGATGTTCGTTTGATGTATGATAGTGGTTCGATAGTGGTTCGATAGATGTTCGTTTGATGTTCGATAGATGTTCGTTTGATGTACGATAGTGGTTCGATAGATATTTGTTTGATGTGGTTGGATCAATCTGTAGCAAGTATTATATCTCTTAGCCATGTATACATCTGTGTGGTGAATATTATATTTCATGGTGCAGCTGCATCTGGTATTATATTTCAAGTCAGGATATTAAGATATTTATTTGATGTATAATAAGGTTTAAACATGTTTAGATCGATGTTAATCAATGTTTAGATCCATGTTGATCAATGTTTCAATAGATGTCTGATGCTTATTTGATTGTGTCGCTATTTAATTATAATTATAATTATCTGTATGAATGCTATGTGGAGCGACAGTCCGCGTCAGCTTTTAATTTTTTTTTTGTCAGCTGTGAAGAGTAAGCATTTGTTGCTAACTCTTATGTCATGCAGATCCCCTACTCATTTTTTTACCGAGACGTTACCTAACTCTCGCTGGAACTAGCATAAAGTATCTGACTGTGATCCTGTGAGTTGATTTGTAAAGTGCAGTTTATTTTATAAAGATTTAAAAAATGTCGCAAGTTATGGCATTTCTTGACGCGATGTTCGAGACGGGGTACCGTCGCCTTTGGCTTTCCGAAGGGGTTGGCAGGCGAAGCCACCGCCGTGCACTTCGCTGGGTTAAAAATTTGGCTCGCAACCTATTCCGAGCATTGTTGGATGTGCTGTTCGAGGATGTAAGTAGTTTTTATTATTTTTATACGCTTTTTTATTTATAATATATTTATATTTATACACTTTTATCTTTTACAGTGTTACCAATATCGGTGCTACCACATCCCACTTGGTGATGTAAGTAATGTTTATTATTATTTTATATGCTTTTTTATTTATAATATATTTATGTTTTTTCTTTTACAGGAATATCTATGTTACCACAACCTCATCCCGGGGTATATCAACATTGCGCACATGAAAGAGGTGCGTCGGTGGCGGACCTTCAACCGCGAATATGCGGAATATGAGGATTTGTGGGGCGATGGCCCCCTCGTGCTCGCCTCTTAGACGGGTTCTTCCCTTATCTGTACGTGGACATTTTCTGTCTCCGCAGATTGTTCAGAGAGAAGCCCCTCGTACTGTAAGTATCTCTACATAATACGCTCAAAAGTTTGTGTATTTTTTAAGGTACTAATATAAATGTTCATTTTTTTTCTGTTACAGAAACAGCCGTCGCGAGTTCCCCCTCCGCCTCTCTCCAACTAATTTTTAGTTTTTTCTTCTTTATATTTTACCTTTTTATATTTTATATTTTATATATTATATATTATATTTCATATCTTTTTATATTTTATATTTTATATTATATTTTCGATTTTTTAATATTTTTTATATTATATCTTTTATATTTTTTAAAACACACACACACACACATTCACACCCACACACCCACATCCACACCCACACCCACACCCACACCCACACCCACAGCCACACACACACACACACACATACACACACACACACTATATGTATAATAATACACATTTTTATAATTAAATATTTTGTTTATGATAAATATGTGTTTATGATAAATATGTTTTGCGCCTTCATTATCTATCTCATCCTTCTTCCTCCTCCACTTAGTATTGATTAGATTATATTTAATATATATAATTAGTAATAATAATAATAATATAATATATAATAATAATATATAATAATAATATTATAATATAAAAAAAAAATTTAATCTGCGTTTTCGCGTACGCCTTAGCCTCCGTCTTATCGCGTTCCCGCTATCCTTTCCCCTCATCCTCATTCTTTCTCTCTCACGCTATCTTCCTATTGTAATCTTCTCCTTTTCCCACCACATCATGCTCTCATTGTCCTACGCTATGTACAATGCGCATAGCGCTCTCCTTATCCTATCCTATACCACGCGTCTCCGTCTACCGCGTTGCGAACGCCTATCGCGCTGTCTCTCTCTATCCATCTCCCTACTCGCGGACCTCTCTTCCCTCTCCGCAAACCCCTCGTCGACCGGCCGCGCCGCGGACCTCTCTCTCCTCTCCGCAATCCCCTCGTCTACCGGCTGCATCGCGGACCTCTCTTCCCTCTCCGCAATCCCCTCGTCTACCGGCTCCGTCGCGGATCTACAGCTGTATCGCGGACCTCTCCCCCCTCCCCGCGTACCCCGCGTCTACAAACCGCGTCGCGGCCTACAGCTGTGTCGCGGACCTCTCCCCCATCCCCGCGTACCCCGCGTCTACAAACCGCATCGCGGACCTGCGTGACGTCATCCCCCCCGTGCCCACGGGTCCCCTCCGCCCCCGCACCCCCTCGAGCTCCCGAGTTAGAAACCTCATTATATCACTACTGTGGTCAATAGTAACGTGGTCAATCGCAACGTGGTCAATTGTAACGTGGTCAATTGCGACGCGTGGTCAATCGCAACGTGGTCAAATGCAACGCGTGGTCAATCGTAACGTGGTCAAATGCAACGTGGTCAAAAGCAACGTGGTCAAATGCAACGTGGTCAAAAGTATCTGTGGTCAATAACAACGTGGTCAAATGACTCCCACTCACCTTTTTCGAATAAAGTCTTGAATTTACTCACGCGCACCGAATCGCCTATTTTAAATTTCACCGGCGCCGCAATCTTTACGTTGCTGTACACCGTATTTAAAAGTTTTTCTGCGACGGCTGGAATAACATCGACAGGTCTCATACCGATAGTACGATGTTTTTGCGTGTTGTACTCTTCAACGAGTCTCGATAGTTCGTCGATCCACTTGTAGTTTCCATTGAGCGTAAACATTTTCCACATTTTATTTTTCAAAGTACGATTGAAGCGTTCCACGATCGAGGCTTTTATGACGGAATATGTCGAATAATGATTAATATTGTGTTTCTTCATGAGGTTTTGTACATTTGCATTGTAAAATTCTTTTCCTTGATCGGTTTGAAAATTTTTCGGACATCTCGCATCGTCTCGAATTATCTCTGCAATCGCATCGGCCGTCTTGCTTCCACCTTTACTCTTGAGCGGTACGACCCACGCATACTTGCTCAACACATCGATAACAGTGAGTATGTAATTGTATCCCTTGTTGACTCGAGCATACGGACGCATCTCGACGATATTGGCTTACCACAGATCATCGTATCCCCGCACTATGACGTGTCTTCGGGGAAAATTTTTTCTCGCTGGCGCGTGCAATTCGTTTACCAACTGCCGCCTTTCCAAACTATGTCGATTCTTTGCTTTGTCAGTTTTTCTCAATGGTCGTTTGTTGTTTGCTTTTTTATCACTCATTTTCGTTTATCATCCTTTAATAACCGTTCTTTAAGTTCCGTTTTTTTCGTGTTTTCTGACCCATTCTTAATCCGTTCTTGCGTTGTTCACCGTCGTCCTTCACCTATTCGAAAATCGTTCTTGACCCGTTCGCAGCCTTTTTCACAGTCGTTTTTGACTCGTTCGTAGCCGCTTTTGACCCGTTCGTAGCCTCGTTCGCAGTCCTCCTTGAGATGCTGATAGCCTCGTTCGAGGCTGTTGTTGCTGCTGCTAGGTCGTTCACTACCACTGCCACTCATTGTAATTAGATAGCAGTTCGGTAATTCTTCGTAGCTGTTCGATAATTGTTCGCAGCCGTTCGATAATCCTTCGTAGCTGTTCTTTAGCCGTTCGATAGCCGCTCCTAACCCGTTCACTGATGCTCATTCAGGTTGATAGCTGTCTCTGAGTTAGCGTTAGCCGCGCGTTGAAGTTTGTTTAGCGCAATCTGTAATGCTCGCACGTTCTTCTCAAGCGAAGTAAGCTTCTCGCCTGATTTTTTCTGTCGATTCATTAATCTTTTAACGCAGGACTGCACGTACAATTTGTTGACGGCATCGGTGTCAGCCTCAGGTTGCGCTACACAGCGAATCTTACGCGACCTCGCATCGAAGTCTGTAACGACGCGACACAAAGCGTTTTCGTGCACATACTTTTACCAATCTATCCCAAGAGCCGTTTGTACCGGTTGCATCATTTCTTGAATCGAATAAGCCAAATTTGTTGATAGGCATTTTTTCCGACGCTTCGTAAAGTGTCACGCGACGCTGATCGACTGATTAGTTTTGTCGAGACATCATTTAATTTATAATAAGACCATCTTCGCGAAGTTCTTCGATAATCGACATAATTTCATTGTCGTGAGCATTATTACCGGCTCGACGCGAAGCATCCAATAATCGCAGACGATCTACCAACTCGTTTGGATCGTTCCAATGCACGTAGTCGATCTTATTGTCGTTTAGCGCGCGGTAGTATACCTTTTCCAGCTTTTCTGCTAGAAAATAACGGTGCAATTACATTTTTATACTTATATCCTTTAGTCCCTAATACTGGATTATGTGCTTTGTTCGCACGTTTATGCGCATTCGTCGCTAGTAATATACTTTTATATTTAAGCAAATTATCTTCGGTGTATATTTCATCATCGGGGATTTTTTTGAAAATTAATTCATAGAGACCCGGCGTTCCCGTATATTTTACTTCATTGATAATTATATTATCATTTTTGTCTACGTGTTTATCACCGAGGATTATTCCATCGTTAGAAAACTTAATGCCATACACATAATCCATAGCTTTATCTTTATCTTGATTCATAAAAGTTAGTATATATTTTTGTCCGAGTGAACCTAAATGCTCTCGAAATATGTTTACACCTGCGGACGTTTGCAATTCACGTTGAACTGTTGTAACTAACGAATCGGATGTAGTTTTAAAAATTTCTTCGGCGGGTGGTTGCTCGTACGATAATTGACGCGGTTACGCAATTTCTATCTGAGTAGATGTGTCCGGTATCGTTCGTCTTTGATTCGGTGTAGAAGTTATCGGCATATCATTTAATGAGACATTTAATCGTTTTTGCTTTGAGCTCAAATCATTCAATGAGATTTTTGGTCGTTTTTTAACTTTAATAATTTTCTTTTCCACATGGTCTTTTTCGAGTATATCAAACGGCTCGATTTTCGATACGTCGGATTCTACATCGATGGTATTTTAAACAAGCTGTTTTAGAGGCTCGCTAATCGGCTTAAACTGTTTCTCTAAGGCTACATCTTCCTCAATTTTGTCAGTTATTAACGTGCGATAATTTTTGCGAATTGACTCGCTCGTCTGTGCAATTTTTCGCGCAATCTTTTCACGATCACTGTTATCACTCATGTTTTTTTTATGTAGACGTTGCTCTGTCAATGTTTCGATAGCAACTGATCATTTTACCGCAAATTCATTAAAACCTCTTCTGTAGTGTTCATTGCTCATTGAACTGTCTTTGTCAATTACTAGAAATCCATACTTGTGCTGCCAACATTTTTGACATAACGCGCTAAAATCATCGTATGTATGACATGTCAGTATTTATATGATCGCTGTACACATGTCGTAAGTTTGTACCGTCTTGTTTAAATAAGATCAACAGATTAGCATTGTCGCGTATAAGATGCTTGGGTATTTTGGCATACGTTTGACAGAGATAGAAATAATCGACGCTTGAGTGTCGACCCATTGAGAAGTACTCTCTTATCGTATCTTGCTTGTCACATGCCACGTCATCAAAGATAAAAACAGAATTCGGAAGCGCCTCTCTCGATGGAATGACATCGCTGTTATTAGAGAACGTAAAGTAACCAATTTCATCTATCGATGATAGTAAATTTTCCAAATATTGATATTTTGGTTGTTGAAGCGATTGTGAATATATGTATAAATTTTCAAAGCGTATGCCGTTTGGACTTTCTATCAAGCTTATCAACAAGTTAGTTTTACCACAATTCGAAGGGCCGCAAATGAGACCGCGTATTGTATTCGGTAACATTTTTCCATGTTTGTGTATTTCTTTTTCAGGCATTAGCCTATTGTCAAAATTTGTTACTTTAATTACCGTTAGTTGTAGCACGAATCGCATGACTTGTCTAATCAGACTTAACAATACTTTCTGAGGAGGAGGAGTGGGAGGAGAGCCTATTTATAGATGCGCATCAAATCGAAACCGCTCAGTATCAACATGTTTTTTTCACTGTCGGATGACTGTGATATTCTCAACCTTACCTTAGAACAGTTACGATATATACCGAAGATTATTTTATTGAAGCAGTTTGGTCGTTACGTGGATTGTCTGTGGGACAAACTTCCGGAATACATAAAGGCGGATTCGGAGGTTCAGACCTATCGTCGCTGTTTCGAACATTACAATCGACCGTGGCAACAAATGTACATTGACGGTCCAGCGCCGATGATAAAAGATTGTTACGAATGTCAGCGAAAATCATAAAAGGCTGTGATCTGTTGAATCGCGCGATAAACGCACTTCTTATCGAATTACATATTCCTGGATATCAGTTTTGCGGACCGAAAACTCGTTTACAAAAACGATTGACTAGAGGTGATCGAGGCATCAACCCATTGGATGTCGCGTGTCGTGAACACGATTTAGCTTACTCGCGAAGCAACGATCTCGGCGAACGACACGTAGCGGATCGTATACTAGCTGCAAGGGCGCGAGAACGTATTACAGCGAAAGATTCGAATTTTGGTGAAAGAGCAGCCGCCACGGCCGTTTGGACGGTCATGAAAGCAAAGACGAAAATGGGTATGGGGATAAAAAAGTCGTCGACGAAGAAAAAGATTACGAAAAAACGAATACTTCCGGTAGCGAAACGCGGGGGCGTATTACCGATTCTACCAGTGTTGGGTGCTCTCGGATCTCTGATTGGTGGAGCGGCTGGTGTAGCAAAGATGGTAAACGACGGAAAAGCTACACAACGTCAGTTTCAAGAGATGCTATGTCACAATCGCGCCATGGAAGGTCGCGGATTGTATCTCGCGCCATACAAATACGGACGAGGAGTCTCAATGAGAAGAAAAAAAAACGTCAAAGAGACACTGAAAATGCCAGAGGGTGCAACTACCAACATACAACTGCTGCAACTAGCAAAACATATGCGCATTCCGTATTTTAGAGGTGTTTTTATGCGTGACTCATTACCGATCGGCGGTATATATCGAAACGAGAGCGGCATCATAAATTTGGATAACGCTAAAGGCTCGGGTACTCACTGAGAAGCGTATGCAAATAGGGGGAATCGCGCTATATATTTTGACAGTTTGGGTAATCTTCGCCCGCCGAATGAATTGGTACGATATTTAAATGTGGCAAAAATAGATTATAATCACACATCCTATCAAACTTATAATCAAAGCGTCTGCGGACAATTATGCTTGCAGTTTCTCCGAACGGTTGATGTACGCGAATTTAAATTTTAACACATACACATTATATGTATGAAAACACATTTTGAATAAAAATTATATATATTAAACATATATATCGCTATGTATCTTCTTTATAAAATCCTATCCTATCCTTCTTCCTGTATATTATATAATAAGTTACATTTATATATTTTTTTAATCGAAATGCGTAGTTAATCTGAGCTATTATATTGGAAATGTGTCAAGAATACTTTTAATATCTTAATAAGTTACGTTTATATTTCTTTTACTGCAGCCTTCTCCTTTGCTCTCTCCTTTCCTTACACATCATACTCTCCTTGTCCTACGCCTATAGCGCTGCCCTTTTCCCACCATCATGCTCTCCTTGTCCTACGCCTATAGCGCCTTCCTTCTTACACCACGTCGTACTCTCCTTGTCCTACGCTCTATTGTGCTTGCAGTTTCTCCGAGCGGTCGATGCACGCGAATTTAAAGACATACATTGCGCTATTTAATTTAGTATTCATTAAACAGTTTAGTCAACATGTCTATGACATTCACGCTGACTGGGAAGAGCAGCGTTCTCGCGGCAAATTACTCGCCCACCGTAAATTTAAGCGATGGTGAATACGAACTCGGTCTAGCGGATTTTGAGAGTTATCACACGATATCGAACGTGAATTCCTCGAATAATAAATTTTACTTTGGCAAAGACGATGCGGAAATTACGATTTCCGAGGGATCGTACGAGCTGCAAGCGATACATGAATTTTTGAAAAAAACAATTTCACGAAAACGTTCGCAACACACAGTTCGTGATGGTGATAAAAAACAAACTGACGACGATGACTTTGAGGCTGAAGAATGGCCGATAGTGCTCCGCGCTAATTACAATACGACGCGAAGCGAGATTAAATGCGCCTACAGAATAAATTTTAGTAAGCCTAACAACATTGGATCGCTGCTAGGATTCTCGAACCGTATACTGCAGCCGCGAAAATGGTACGAGTCGGACGTGCCGATTAACATTATCAACGTGAACATTATCCGCGTCGAATGTGATGTCACCGCGGGTGCGTACAACAACGGTAAACTCGTTCATACGATACATGAATTTTCACCAAGAGTACCACCAGGATATAAGATATCGGAAACACCGGCGCACATCATTTACCTACCGATCATCGTACGGAGCATTACGGATTTAACGTTACTCGTTGTCGATCAGGTAGGACGATTACTCGATTTTCGAGGAGAAGAGATTACCATTAGAGTGCATTTACGACGGCGGCAAAATTAGCGTGTGATGCTCGTGCTGAACGGATCGAAAGACGTGAGAGACAACACAATTTTTACGACGCCCGCGACAACAACAACAACATCGAGATTTGCTAATACGCAATCATCTTGCGCTAAGAAAAAGAAATTAAACGCATCAAACGTTACGTTTTTACAATCTTTGGGATTCGCGGTGCGAAACATTTGAACGATGACTGACATTCTCAACATCGCGGACGAGCCAATCTTTGACGATCGCATCGTCAAGATTGAGACTCACGCATACAACCCATTCGCCAACACAACGTTCGGACACAGTGACGAGATAAGAATACCCATACAACAACAGGATCTGTATACATTGCCGTACGAGAGTTTCTTATACATCGAGGGAGAATTGAAGATAAACAATCCAACTGACGGATCTAATGTGGTACTGCAAAATAATTGCGTAGCATTCATGTTTGACGAGATTCGATACGAACTCAATGGCGTGGAGATTGATCGCAACAGAAACGTGGGAATAACAAGTATGCTCAAAAACTATGTAACAATATAATCCGATAGAAGCGTGATTATGAGAAATGCTGGCTGGAGTGATCCAACTACTGTGAATGGACACTTTAATTTTTGCGTACCGCTCTACATGTTATTGGGATTTTGCGAGGATTATAAACGTATAGTAATTAACGCTCGTCACGAGTTGATCTTAATACGATCGCGCAATGATAATTGTCTGGTTGAAGCTTCGGCGGTGGAGCCTGTCATCAACATATTCAAGATACAATGCCACATGTGCTGTTGAGTGAAATTAAGAAGCTGTCTATGCTGCGCGCTCTGGAAAGCGGACGCTACCTCAGCATGGGTTTTCGCTCGTGGGATCTGTACGAGTTTCCGCTCTTGCAGCGTACAACCAAGCATTCGTGGGCTATTAAGACCGCGACTCAGCTGGAGAAACCACGATACGTTATCTTTGCTCTGCAGACAGGCCGGAAGAATATTATGCTCGAGGATATGAGTAAATTCGACGACTGCAAATTAACAAACGTGAAACTTTATCTGAACTCGGAATGTTATCCGTACGACGACATGAATCTGGATTTCGATAAAAACAGATGGTCGATTCTATACGACACGTACGCGCGTTTCTGCAAAAACTATTACGGATACGAGTACCTCGAACCGAGTCTCACCGTCTCACTGTTTCTACTTTACGGTCCGTTTGTAATCATCGATTATTCTCGACAAAACGAATCGGTGAAAAATGCTACCGTAGACGTAAGAATAGAATTTGATTGTAAGAAAAATGTGCCGGTAAACACTACCACTTATTGTCTCATTTTGCATGATCGCGTTGTCGAATACAATCCTCTAACAAACGTAGTACGTAAAATTACATGAATCAGCACGAGCAGGAACGCTCGTCTTATCAACCAACCAACGGTCGAATCTTCTGTAAACGAAATTGGAGAATCGCATACCGGATCATATAACATAAAAACTTGCGATACTCGATGATTAACGTCAGTTGTTCGTCGTCGTAGTTCTTGCTAATATCTCTTCATTATGGTTGTGCCAACATTTGTGGATCTTCAAGGATTTATTATCAATAAAAAATTTATCGTGAAAGAAATTGCGATTCTGACTCAAGGATCTGTACTGTCTCATTATATTTTTACGAGTCTTACACCATTCCGTTTGCTCACGAGGTCTGAGAGATCTCAGGTTGCATGGTTGGTTGGAAAACATCACAATCTGCAATGGGAAGATGGAAACGTTCCATACTACATGGCTAAACGTTTAATCACTGAGGCTGTGACGTTGAATGATACATCTTCTCGAGTGTATGTCAAAGGACATGAAAAACGAGAATGGTTGGCAAATTTACTGGAAGACGATGCGAGAATCGGTCTTATTATCGAGACATTGGATAACGACTATGATGACGTTCCTGCTTTAGATAAATTAGATGCTACTCTGCGTTGCGATAGATGACATGTACAAAATTGCGCTTTACAAAATGTATTTAAAATATTCAATTGGTGGTCAAATCATCATCATGAAGGTTCAATCAACCCATATTTACATTAAAAAACTATAGTTCAAGTATTATTTTCTATATTCTGTAATTAAATTTTTTTAATTTTAAATAAATTTGGAATTTTTATACATTTATATTTCTTTTACTGTCACCTTCTTTCTTTACCATCATGCTCTCTCTTTTCCTTACACATCATACTCTCCTTGTCCTACGCCTATAGCGCTGTCCTTTTCTCACCATGCGCGCTCTCCTTCCTCTCTATTCTTTCTCTCACCATGCGCGCTGTCCTTCCTCTCTATTCTTTCTCTCACCATGCGCCCTCTCCTTTCTCTCTATTCTTTCGCACCCATATCTCCTTTTCCTACCATCATGCTCTCCTTTTCTTATCATCATACACTCCTTGTCCTACACATACAGCACCTTCATTTTTACACCACATCCTACTATAGAACGCCTGATTATATTTATAATCAAATTAAATATACATGATAATGCCCACCCACTATGCGAAACGTTATTCTTTAGCGCAAACATCCATACTGTTGGCGTTCTGTATATGTTTTCATTTAGTAAAAATTTATATCTCATGCTTTGTCGTATACATTTGTAACCGAATATTTGAATCGTCGTATACATTTGTAATCGAATATTTGAATCGATTTCATCATACGGCAGCCACACACGGCGCTCGAGAAAGCACGTAGGGATCCCCTCCTCATTACGTTTTGCGATATTAAAAAATTGCTCACAGTACTTTGAATAGTTTAGTATCGCATAAACTACAACGCCTTCGATAGTGCCATGAATTCTGTAGTGCAATTTTTACAAAATCGTGAAATTGGTTTACCAAAGACTTATACAAGATCGCTAAAACTGTTTTTCAAGATTCGTGACGAAATAGATTTTTTATGTGGTCAAGGAAAATACCGATATAGAACTTATGCAATTTGAATATCCTGATGTTCCGGAAATAAAGCATCTTCGAAAAGTGAGACTGCTACTGATAAAAAGATTAAGAAGAAAAGAATTTTTAGAAGAAAGAAGAAAGCGACTTGTACATAACTCATTTAATACACACACATGTGTTGAAAAAAACTGAAAAGGCTCAAAGGATCTTTTGTCTATCGACCTCGCTGCGTAATTTAAGCCTAGATGCTGCTATACATCCCCTACTTTTTTTTCTCCAGACGTTGTCTAACTTCGTTGGAGCTGGCTAACGTGTCTGACTGTGGTGCAGTGAGCGTATTTTGTTAAAAAACAAAAAAAATGTCGCAAGTAGTCGCGTTCATGCAGGCGATGTTCGAGACGGCTTTCGCAACCATCGTGTTCCTGAGGGGATTGCTTGCCGGTACACTCGCCGCCGGTTACTTCGGCGAGCGCAAGATTTGGCCCGCGCCCTGTTCCAGGCGTTTATAAACATTTTATTCGGAGATGTGAGTAGTTTTTATTATTATTATTTTATACGCTTTTTTATTTATAATATATTTATAATTTGAAAATATATACGGCTCCAATATTTACAAACATGATAAGATATACTCGGCAATGAGAGCCCATACGCGGATGTTGATGCGTAAAGAAACTGCGTAAGGAAATTAATTCTTTTCACGAAAGAATTTTTAATTAGTGCACAGAGCACATATTTAGATTCTCATTTTTGAGAATTCTAAAAACCCCTCTATACCCTCCTAAAGAGATGTAGACGAGAAAAAATATCGGGGCGAAGTCGCTGAATCGGGAATTGAACCCGAGTCTTTCGCTTGCCGGGCGACTGCTCTTACCACTGAGCTATTCAGCCCCACACCGATACTTCTCTCGTCTATTTGTCTAATTGACTGAATAGCTCAGTAGTAAGAGCAGTCGCCCGGCAAGCGAAAGACTCGGGTTCAATTCCCGATTCAGCGACTTTGGCCCGGTTTTTTTTTCTCGTCTACATCTCTTTAGGGGGGTATAGAGGGGTTTTTAGAATTCTCAAAAATGAGAATCTAAATATGTGCTCTGTGCACTAATTAAAAATTCTTTCGTGAAAAGAATTAATTTCTTTACGCAGTTCCTTTACGCAGTTTCTTTACGCATCGACTAATTAAAAATTCTTTCGTGAAAAGAATTAATTTCTTTACGCAGTTTCTTTACGCATCAACATCCGCGCATGGGCTCTCATTGCCGAATATATCTTATCATAATATATTTATATTTATTAATTTTTCATAGATTTTCTGGATAAATAAGTATCCGATCCCTGGATATATTAACATCGCGCACAAGAATAGGAGACGCTGGATGCGGGAGAGAGAGAAAGCGCGCGCCGAGTGTGACGATTTGTGGTGTGAGAGTCCCAGAAGCCGAAATTACGACGCATACTTTCTGTGTGCGTACGTGGATATATTCGGCCTCCGCAGGCTATTCGGAGAGGAGCCCCTCGTAATGTAAGTATGCGCAAATTTTAAATATTTTTAAAGTACTAATAAAAATGTTTATTTCTGTTACAAACGCAGCTATGACGAGTTCCTATGGCGCCCCAACAGATTTTTAGTTTTTTAAAATTTTTATATCTTTTATATTTTTATATCTTTATATCTTTTATCTTTTTAAATTTTTAATTTTAAAACACACACACACATTTTATATATATATACACATACACACTTTTTAAATAAAAATTTATGTTAAATTTATATATATTTATTACTTATTTCCACCTTCATCTTCTATCCCATCCTTCTTCCTCTGTATTAGATAAAATTAGATAATAAGATATATAATAAGATAACATTTAACATTATAAAAAAAACTTAACATACAAAAATTATCTTTTTTCTCGCGTACGCCTTAGCCTCCGCTATCCTCCTTCCTCTCTATTCTTTCTCTCGCTCCCCCATAACACGCTCTCTTTCTCGCTATCCTCCTTCCTCTCTATTCTTTCTCTCGCACCCCATAACACGCTCTCCTTCTCGCTATCTTCCATTCTCTCTATTTTTTCTCTCGCACCCCATAACACGCTATCCTTCTCGCTCTCTTCCTTCCTCTCTATTCTTTCTCTCGCACCCCATAACACGCTCTCCTTCTCGCTATCCTCCTTTCTCTCTATTCTTTCTCTCGCACCCCATAACACGCTATCCTTCTCGCTCTCTTCCTTCCTTTTTATTCTTTCTCTCGCACCCATATCTCCTTTTCCTACTATCAAGCTCTCCTTTTCCCATCATCATGCACTCCTTGTCATACACATACAGCGCCTTCCTTCTCACACCACGTCATACTCTCCTTGTCCTACACTATATAGAATGCCTAAAGCACCGTCTCCCTCTAACGCCTATAGCACCTTTTCCCTCTACCGCGTTGCGAACGCCTATAGCACCGTCTCCCTCTACCACGTTGCGAACGCCTATAGCACCTTCTCCCTCTACCGCGTTGCGAACGCCTATAACACCGTCTCCCTCTACCGCGTTGCGAACGCCTATAGCACCGTCTCTCTCTACCGCGTTGCGAACGCCTATCGCGTCGTTACTATGGGAATATTAAAAATTTATTAATATTAATCTAATTATTTATTGCAAATATACATTATGGATAAATAATGGGGTGAATATTTTATCTATAACAGTTGACATTCCTCTCTCTCACCATCAGACCTCCGCAATCAGTCGGAGAGGACACTCCCTCCACCTGCGGAGGCATATGTACCCCTCCTTCCCTCTCAATCTGGGGGACGTTTAGGTACCTCCCCCTTCTCCCTCAATCTGGGTGGACATTTGGTACCTCCCCTCCCTCGGACATATCAGTACTGTGAGGTAAGGTAATCAGTTCCTTCGCTTACCTCAACCCCCTCAGATCCCTGGATTAGAACTCTCTATATATATCTACTTACACATTATTACTTACAATATTAAGAAAGAATGACAAAACTATTAATAAAAGAATTTATTTAGATAAGATTTTAGACGTTATTGTGTTACTTTATAATTGCATTGTATTTCGCTTTTTCTTATGGCCGTCTTTAAAATATACGTAAAATAAAATTTATTTTTAATTTTTGTTTTCAAAATTAGTTTTTTTTTCTATTTTTATACGTGCACATATTAACATTTCTTTTGTTTTACTTTTGTTTTTTTTTCTTTTCCTTTTACATCTTTTAAAAATTTTCTTTATTTTCATAATAATTTATGCAATGCTTTGTACAACTTTTTTTAATGCTCAATATTTTATTTATACCATACATAGTTTCATAATGCATTACATTAGAAAGTTATATTTTATTTCTCGTTTTTTAAGAAGATATTTTAATTTCTTACTTATAAAACTACACAACCGTAACATAATAAAGTAATTTAGTAAAAGTTAAAATAAAATAATATATATAGAAATAAAAGTATATAAATATAAGAATAATATATGTGCATAATGTTATGATATATATAATAATTGATAATATAGTAAATGATGTTTAATATAATAAGACATGTATGTGTATAATATTAAAACATAAAAAATAATAATATAAAATAAAAACTTTTTATAAAATTTACATAATGAAATTTATAAATCTTTACCTTACGTATAATTAACGATATTGTTACTTTAAAGATTTATAAATATAAATAATTTTGCAGTATTGGCTTACTACAGATGACTTGCGTGTATCACTAAGTCACCTTGTTCCGAAAACATATTGTAGTTTTAATTGATTTTCCTTATCACCACTTTGACGATTTTTCTTTATACTAATAAAATTGTTTACATGTTGTTTGTGTATTAATTTGATATTATATTGCAAATAACAAATAATTATTATATGTGTTGTATTTTAATAAAGCACATGTTTCAAGTGTCTTTTTAGATTATTTAAATAAATAAAATTTTTGCAAAAATAAGTAATAAAAGTTAATAGTTTTACTCTTATAGTAATCGCATACTTTGAGGACCATTATATATAATAAACGAATACTTCGGGGACAGTTCCTAAATTATACAATTCACATATATGTGTATATACATATATGTATGTACAGGATGTCCGGTAATCGCCTCAACAATTAAGGACAGATTCTCTGACCGATTTAGAGATGATTGCTTTTTAGCAAAAATCTTGAAACATTAATTAAGATTAAACGTCTAATTTTTTTTCAACATATAGATAAAATGTATAATTCATTATATGTATAACTCTTTCCAAATGTAATTAACGAATACTTCGAGAAAAGATTCTGACTACATAATTCACATATACGATAGAAATATTTGCATTGTCTCCAAAACATGCGTTAAAATTTAAAGTCTCTTTTATATGTAGTAACCGCATACTTTGAGGACTATTATATATAATAAACGAATATTTCGGGGACAGTTCTTAAATTATGCAATTTACATATATGTATATAGTATACATATATGTATGTACAGGATGTCCGATAATCGTCTCAACAATTAAGGATAGATTCTCTGACCGATTTAGAGATGATTTTTCCTTAGCAAAAATCTTGAAACATTAATAATTTTCAACAAGTTATAAGATAGAATATGTACAGGGTGTTTTATTTTAATCGCCCCAGGCAAACATCTCGAAAAATAGGAAATTATGAAAAAATGTTTCGGACAAAAGTTGTATGGTTCTGAGGAGGCCATAAGATAGTAACATTGGTTTGACCTTGAACAGTCACTTGAAGGTCACATAAAGGTCACCTTACATTTTTTAAATGAAGCAACCTATATATTATTGCATATTCTTGTAGCTTATCTCGAGAGCTTTCCAAAACACTTATGATAAAGTATTTTTTATTAAGTATTTTTTGAGTTATGAGACTTGAAAGTTGTAGTATTTTGATATAAAATACAAAATATTTCGTAAAATATTTATTTCTCGATAATCTTATCTTAATACTTTTATGTGCAGAATAATGTTAAGAATCAATTAGTGTAAAAAAAACACACAGTTGTTTTAAATAAAAAATATGTAATTGCTCGTTGCAAATTTATATTTTTTATTTAAGACAACTGTGTTTTCTTTACACTAATTGATTTTTCTCATTATTCTGCACACAAAAGTATTAGATGAAATTATCGAAAAATGAATATTTTACGAGATATTTTGTATTTTATATCAAAAGACTATAACTTTCAAGTCTCATAACTCGAAAAATATTTAATGAAAAATACTTTATCATAAGTGTTTTGAAAAGCTCTCGAGATAAGCTACAAGAATATGCAATAATATATAGGGTGTTCCATTTAAGAAATTTAAGGTGACCTTTATGTGATTTTCAAATGACCGTTCAAGATCAAACCAATGATACTATCTTATGGCCCCCTTGAAACCATACAACTTTTGTCTGAAACATTTTTTCATAATTTTTATATTTTTCGAGATATTTGCTTGGGGCAATTAAAATGAAACACCCTGCACATATATATATATATGTATATATATATATATATATATATATATGCAGGGTGTTTCATTTTAATTGCTCCAAGCAAATATATATATATATATATATAGTCTGGTAATAATCGCCAATAACTAAAAACGAATTCTCTGGCTAATTTGGAGACGATTTGTCCTCAGCGAAAATGTCATCACTTTTTGCAAAATTCCAATTTTTGTTATTACATAATTTGTAATTAATCCTCGATTTCAACTTTTACTAAAATAAACTCCATCTGAAATTAAATAAAAAATATAATTATGTTAGTTTTTTAATTCCACAGAATCTAGTTTACGAAAAACTCCTTTTATTCTATCTTATAACTTGTTGAAAATTATTAATTAATGTTTCAAGATTTTTGCTAAGGAAAAATAATCTCTAAATTGGTCAGAGAATCTGTTCTTAATTGTTGAGACGATTATCGGACACCCTGTACATACATATTTGTATACTATATACATATATGTAAATTGCATAATTTAAGAACTGTCCCCGAAATATTCGTTTATTATATATAATAGTCCTCAAAGTATGTGGTTACTATAAGAGAAACTTTAAATTTTAACGCATGTTTTGGAGACAATGCAAATATTTCTATCGTATATGTGAATTATGTAGTCAGAATCTTTTCTCGAAGTATTCGTTAAATACATTTGGAAAGAGTTATACATATAATGAATTATACATTTTATCTATATGTTGAAAAAAAATTAGACGTTTAATCTAACTAAAGCAAGTTTTTTACTTTCTATTAAAATTTTTAAGGAAACAATATGGAGTAAAGGCTATTAACTTTTATTACTTATTCTTGCAAAAATTTTATTTATTTAAATAAAAGACACTTGAAACATGTTCTTTATTAAAACTATGTATATATATATATATATATATATATATATATATATATATATATATATATATACATAGTCCGGTAATAATCGCCAACAACTAAAACGAATTCTCTGGTTAATTTGGAGACGACTTTTCCTCAGCAAAAATGTCATAAAAAATGTCATCACTTTCTACAAGATTCCAATTTTTGTTATTACATAATTTGTAACTAAGCCTCGATTTCAACTTTTATTAAAATAAACTCTATCTGAAATTAAATAAAGAATATAATTATGTTAGCTTTTTAATTCCACAAAATCTAGTTTACGAAAAACTCCTTTTATTCTATCTTATAACTTGTTGAAAATTATTAATGTTTTAAGATTTTTGTTAAGGAGAAATCATCTTTTAATCGGTCAGAGAATCTGCCCTTAATTGTTGAGGCGATTACCGGACATCCTGTACGTACATATATGTATATATACATATATGTGAATTGTATATTTAATTGTATATTTTAAGAACTGTCCCCTAAATATTCGTTTATTATATACATATAATAGTCCTCAAAGTATGCGGTTACTATAAGAAAGACTTTAAGTTTTAACGCATGTTTTGGAGACAATGCAAATATTTCTATCTATAATATGTGAATTATATAGTCAGAATCTTCTCTCTCTCTCTCTCTCTCTCTCTATATATATATATATATATATATATATATATATATATATATAGGTAACCACGAGGCAATGGCGCCTATTTACGCCGCGCGCGCTTAGCGACCGTCCTTAGGGCCGTCCTTCTCGCAATCTTTCCTGCGGCGGACTGATACTCGCGCCGGATCTGCCGATCTTCGTAAATTAATTTCTCAATAATTATTCCGAAAATCGCAAAATGGTACAGGACTTTTCTGTTCAGTTTAATGCGCTCTACCTGCTCACGAACGTTGATTCAATCTTTATGAGACACCCTGTATGTATGTATATATATATATATAATATATATATCTACATTTTATATATGTATATATATACATATATACATACATATATTGTTAAAAAAAATAAAGTTAATAAAGAAATAAAAATTAAATAAAAAAATAAAAAATTCTTTTGATTGCTGCGTGTATTGTTATGTACCGCAACTTTCCCACGTAAATATTTCACGAATAGATATCTTGTTAAGAGACAGCAGTTTTTCACGCTAGATGTGCATAAGCCACAGGACACTCTTAATATCTCTTCGCGAGATATCTCTTTTGGTTAAACGCATCACTTCGAGATGCCACACGACTTTATCTGCATGTGGGGATCTCCGAGAATGAAGGTCCAGCGATATAAAAGTAGTCAGTTCTAAGTCGTCTCTCTCTGAGAAAACACCTTCGACTTGTAGCATTGCGCCAAATAAAGTCTTGTAACTAGATAACTGTACCTTTTTATTCATTACGTCGCGTTCAGCACGTAACAATTGGTGGCAGCGGTACTTAGTTATCCAGAAGACAAATTGTTACCATTTTTACTTCGTTATTTACGTAAAGTACGAAGTCGAAATAAAGCATGAAAGAAGAATACGAGCGGAGAAGTCTGAATTCGAGAAAACCTTACAAGCCGTACAGCGCAACATTGAGGTAGAAGACCGAAGACTAACGCTAACTGTTCCTGTTTAACAAGTGCAGTAATAGGTGCAATAATTTCGTGGTCTACCCACCGATAAAATCTTGGCAAATCACTGCTCAATATACAAGGTAAAAGGTCAGGCAGATGCTGCGGAAATACAACGAGCGAAGAAGAAGGCGAAGCATCCCGGAACCTTTCCGAGAGAACGACAACAACGAAACTCCGTGGACGGCCGACACGTAAAAAGACTACTTCATCGGACTTCGAGTCAACAGCATCTTGGAGCAGCATCAAACATTCCCCAGCTCCCAGCAATAATGTTATACGCCGTATTACTGTAAGCTAATGAACTACAAAAAATCCTAAAACACATTCTAATACAGATAGTTCTGAAGAAGGTAGTTTAGAAAATAGTAGTTTAAGAAACAGCAGATTAGAATTTAAATTTACATTAAAGTAAAATCGATAATCATGAACGATCAAGCGGCAGATATTACGCAAAACCAAGACGAGACGAGCCACAGTCGTAGATCCTCTGTTTCGTCAAATAATAGTTATTTTTCTGTTCGGAATAGTTTAACACTTTCATCAGTTTTTAACGGCAAAAATATTCCAACACATCAATTTATGTCCGACTGTAAAGGAATTCTCGAAATAGTCGAACCGGTCGAAAGAACCTTCTTTTTCAGAGTAATCCTCCAAACAAAATTAACAGGCGAAGCCGCACTAGTTAGATCCTTATATACGATCACGAATCTCGACGAATTATGTAGCGCGTTGGAAAAAGAATTCAGCAATAGCAAAACTTTTGATCATTAGGAACTCGAAATAAATAATCTCAGGCAAAATAGAGATGAATCCATTGAAAATTATATTACCAAAGTAAGAAAATTAAATTCTGAAATGATTATTGCAATTTCTAATTATCCTGATCCAACAGCAAGAACAGGATTAAGAGTTTTTGCCACTAATAAATTAATAGATAACTTTTTGGGCGGATTACACAAATATATCAGACAACATCTCTTAGCACAGAAATTTAATACATTAGAAGAAGCAATAGAAAGTGCAGTTAGATTCATATGAAAATCACAATATCACGCAGAAAGATTTAAAGTTAATAAATCTAATGTTCAAACTATAACTTGTAATTATTGTAAAAAAATCGGGCATTCTGAAAATGAATGCAGGAGTAAAAATTTTCCATACACAGAATCAAAACGGAAATTCAAATCCAAATTTTCAATATAATTATAATAGACGTGAATTTAATCCTGTGCAAAATTTCGACAATAATTCTGGAAATAGATTTAATGTACAAACCAATAGACACCAAATAAATAACGGGCAAAATAACGATAATCGGTATAGATCAGGTAATTCAAATAATTATCGCCATAATAATAGTAATACTCAACCTAACAATAATTTAAACTATCAAGGCCAAGCGACAGGCGTGCAACGCCAGGGCCAATCATCGAGCCGTGCAAATTCGATCCACCTGATCGAAACAGAGCTGGAACATACACAATCCGAACAAATTCCCGAAATGTCATCTCAATCCCTTTCAGCGAGCTCAGAAATCCAACGGACAAATTCTTATTAGATACGGGTGCTAACATAAATATTATTAAAGCGAATGCCTTGCTCCGAGACACATTAGTATATCAAGATAGAAAAGTCGAAATACAAAGCATAACGGAAGAAAAACAGCAAACTCTCGGAACTGTATATCTAAATTCAGAAAACGGCAATCATGAATTTCACGTAGTACCGAGTAAATTTCCATTAAGAGAACAAGGAATTATCGGATCAACCTTTTTACGTCTCGAAAATGCAAAAATAGATTTTGAAAAACAAACGGTTACTATACAAAATAATAAAGTATATTTATTACAATATAGTAATATGTCAACATTACCGCCTAGAACCATATGCCCATGTATAATTAAAGCTAAACAAAATAATATTAATGACGGATTAATAAATCGACAAGAAATATCAAACGGCGTATTTCTTATAGATAGCATCGTAAAAGTAATTAACGGTAATATACATACATATGTAATTAATACGACAGAAAAAGAATTGAATATCAAGACACCCATAATCGACGTAGAGCCAGTGTTAATCAACACGAGCTCGAGGGACAGCCCTGCGTGCGTAATTAATTCGGTGATCTCAAATAATCTAACAGATAGATTAAGACTATTGAAGGAAATCTAAGATTAAATCACTTAAATGAAGAAGAACAACTTTCTATATTACCTATGATAGAAAATTATAACGACATATTTCATTTACCGGGGACAAATTAAAAGGAACAAATCGAATCACACATTCTATCCCTACTACGGATAACGCTCCTATAGCCGTTAAACAATATAGATACCCACCTATCCACAAAGAGGAGATTAAACAACAAATTAACAAATTACTTGAACAAGATATTATTCAACCATCTCTTTCATTATTTAATTCACTATTGGGTGGTACCAAAGAAAGCGGATGTCAATGGTAACAAAAGATGGAGATTAGTGATAGATTTTTGTAAATTAAATGATAAAACTATTGGCGATGCTTATCTCTTGCCTAATATAACAGACATTTTAGATCAATTGGGAAAAGCCAGATATTTTTCGTGTTTCGATCTAGCGTCGGGTTTTCATCAAATTCCGATGAGTCCACAAGATTCAATAAAAACAGCTTTTAGCACACCTAACGGTCATAATGAATATAAAAAGATGCCCTTCGGATTAAAAAATGCCCTTGCAACATTCCAACGTTTAATAGATAATGTTTTAGCAGGTTTACAAGGAAATGTTTGTTTTGTTTATTTAGACGATATTGTCATTTATGCGGAATCTTTAGAAGAACATAAACAAAAATTCAATCAGCTTTTTGAACGATTTAGAGAAGCTGGTCTTAGCTTGCAACCAGATAAATGCGAATTTTTCAAAAAAGAATTGATTTATTTAGGCCATATAATTTCAGACAAAGGAGTAAAACTTAATCCAAAAAAAGTGCAAGCAGTAAAACAATATTCCGTTCCAAGAAATCATAAAAAACTTAGACAATTCTTAAGCCTCGTTGGTTATTATCGACGTTTTATCAAAAATTTTAGTTCGCTTACTCATCCATTTTCATCACTTCTTAGGAAAAATATACCGTTTAAATGGGAAATGCGACAGCAAATAAATTTTGAAAAAATTAAACAATTATTATCAAGTGAGCCTATTTTGCAATATCCAGATCTTAATAAAGAATTAATATTAACTACGAATGCTAGCGATGAAGGAATCGGTGCAATTTTATCACAAGGAAAGATAGGAAATGATCTTCCAACCGCCTATGCTTCTAGAACGCTCAATAAAGCAGAACGTAATTACGACACTACGGAAAAAGAACTCTTAGCCATCGTATGGGCAACAAAGCATTTTCGACCATACTTATATGGTAAAAGATTTAAAATAATTACTGACCATAAACCATTAGTTTGGCTTTTTAATGTTAAAGATCCGTCATCTCGTTTAATGCGTTGGCGATTAAAACTGAAAGAATACGATTATGAAGGTCTATATAAAGAACGAAATACTAATGCAGATGCTCTTTCTAGAATACCTCAAATATCAGTTTTACAAGCTAAAGCTTCGAGCAGTAATAAAAATCCTACTTATAGTTTATTCTTACAACACGCATTAAATGATTCACTATGGAAAACAGATAATGTCACCCCACAAACTTCGGGTAAAATAAAAGGATTATTAGTAACGGAAGCAATCCCTTCTCCTAAAATAAAAATTACGTTGTCTAAAACCAATGATAATAAAGCCGAGGACTTAACACTTACATCAGGAAACATCGATATAATAAAAAAGAAACATTTAATCGAAATAAATCTAATTACGCGGGAAAATAAACAAGCATCCACAAATCATCCAGAAACTATTTTTAATTGTTTAGTCAAATTAAAAGAATATACTATAGAAAACAATCAAAAAATAATATCAATAGCATCCATAGGAGACACTACTAATAGAATAAAAATAACTCAAATGATTAAATACTTATTCAAAGACACACTAATAGAAGTATTTTTACTCGAATCTTTAACTGAAAAGATTACGGATCCACACTTGAAACAAGACACACTCAAAGAATTATACAACTCAAGAATCGGCGGCCATAAAGGTGTCACTAAAACTTTAAAACGAATACAGCAATATTATTCATGGGATGGTATAAAACAAGATGTTAAAAACTATGTAAAAGCATGTCAAAATTGCCAAAAACGAAAATTAGTCCGTGTAAAAACAAGAGCTCCTATGTTTATTACTGACACGCCACATGAAGCATTTCAAAAAGTCGCAATAGATATTGTAGGGCTCTTACCAGAAACAGAAAATGGTAATAAATATATATTAACTACACAAGATCAATTGACGAAATTCTGCACAGCGCATCCGTTACCTCACACAAACAGCACAACCATAGCTAATATAATTATTAATAAATATATCTACACCTTTGGCTCGCCAAAGGAATTATTGTTTGATCAAGGTAGTAATATCTCAGGTGAAATAATGATGGAAATTGCAAAAATTTTTAAAATGAAACAGGTTAAAACTAGCGTTTATCATCCGCAATCAAACGGATCGTTGGAACGCTCACATCACGTGTTAGCCGAATATTTAAAGCCTTATATTAATCAACAACAAAATAACTGGGATTCATCTCTAGATGCTGCGATGTTTTCATATAACACCTCGTATCATGAAAAGACAAAGATATCTCCTTACGAATTAATTTTTGGTCGTAAACCACGATTACCCTCTAAACTCAGCGAACCACGACAGGGAATTACACATAGAGAATTTCTTGCAGATTTAGTTGATAGATTATCCTATTTAAAAAAGTGCGCGGAGGAAAATCTCCAGAAAGCAAAAGAATCCGCGAAACAATATTATGATAGACGCGTGAAATTATTTATATTAGATCCGGGAGAATACGTTTATGTACTTCACGAAACAATCAGAACTGGTGTGGTATAATAAGAGAGACTATCTTTATTTTAAATAAAACGCAGTATTAAAATGTATTACAAAAGAGTACAACAGGTAATTTATCGGACTGACAAAAATCGCGACCTAATATCGAGAGTAAACGGTCTTGTTTTTGGAGCGGCTTTGTCTCGACTGACTCGTACGCAGTCTCCTTTTCTCCTTGCTCGCACGTTAGGCCTACGCGACCAATAATATTGTTACATGGTCGATCTCGTCGGAGACAACGGAAAGATTCAAATCCTTACACTCGGCCGTCCTGTTCTAGCATTCGCCCCGAATGCTCACATCCTTCTTCTTCGATAGCTATTTCAAAAATCTCTTCGTCGTCGCTACCATCAATCCATGGCTTCATGAAGTCCGCCGCCGATGATCTTTGAAGGGGTCCCTCATGCTCGCCAATTTTGCGCAACGTGTAGCGGTTATTACGCAGGACCTTCACGATCTCATATGGCCCGAGATATTTAGAAGCCAGCTTGAGTCTAGGGCTGTATTGCGTACGTCGAATAGCCACCAGGTTTCCCTCTCGATATTTAAGAGGCGCCTTTCTCCTTCTGTCGAAGTTTCTTTTATTTTCTTTCTAAATCTGAATGATGTTCTCTCTTGTTTGCAGCCTTAACTCCTCTCGATCGCTATCAAATAAAGCAATGTGTTCGCTCTCTAGCAACTCTTTAACGTCGAACTTGTCACGAGTGCGTGGATCAACTCCAAATAAGATACGGAAAGGTGTTGTCTTAACACTTCTGTGTGGCGTCATATTCAAATATGATTGAGCAATATCGAGGTGTTTATACTATTCGTCGTGTTTTGGCGCAGCTAGTTTGGTTAGTAACGATATCAATGTGCGATTTACTCGTTCGACTTGACCGTTAGATCGTGGTACTCTTGTGGTTGTTAGATAATGCTTTATGCCTTCCGATTGACAGTAATCCTTGAACTCCCGCGAAGTAAATGCTGAACCTCTATCTGACACAATTCGTCTGAGATTATCGAAAACAGCTGATTGCTTCCCTAAGCGATTAATCACTTCGGCCGCGCTCGTTGATTTGGTCGCATATAACCAAGTGAATTTGGAGAACGCATCGATGACCACTAGGATATGCACATAATTTTTCTTTGTAGACGGCAACGGACCCAGATGATCGATGTGGTACGTATCAAGCGGCACGCTTCCCTTTTCGATAGGATTCAGGAAGTATTCTTGTTTTCCTTGCTTTCGCTCCGCCAGAATGCATACGACACAATTCGCTACCACGTTCTCGATCTTGGCGCGCAAATCAGAAATCCAATAGTCGCCTTTTGTTAATATTTCCGTCTTATTGATTCCAAAATGGCCTTGTTCGTGCATATTCCTTATTATCGGCGTCTCTCTAGGAACTACCAGCCGTATATCATCGTTCACTTCTTTGTATAAGATTCCCCCTCGAATCATGTAGCCGTTCGTCTCCTCTCGCTAACTCGCCTAAAGAATTCGCCTCAAACCGTCGTCCTCTCTCTGTGCTTTTCTTAAACGCGCAATTAATCCTTCCTCGCACTCGCTCACAGTCAGACAATGTGGTAATGGATTTCGGCTCAGGGCGTCGACATGTCTCATACTCTTCCCAGGGCGATGTTCCACCGTGTACTGGAACTCCTCCAGGAGCAATGCCCATCGAGCCACTCAGACGCATAAATCCTTCTTTGCTATCGTTAAAGCAAACGACTGACAATCAGTGACAATCTTAAATGGCGTGTTCAACAAGTATATGCGGAACCGTTTGAGCGCTCTTACAATCGCTAGAACTTCCAATTCATAGCTTGTATATTTTTCTTCTATCGGGGTTGTTTTGCCGCTCACGTAGTATACTGGGTGTAACATTTGATCTTCGTTATTTTTTTGCAACAATATTGCTCCGTAGCCGTATTTTGACGCGTCGGTATGAAGCTCGGTCTCCGCACCTACGCGATACAAGCCTAGCACTGGTCGCTCACTCAACACAGTTTTTAATCGCTTAAACGCTTCGTTCTCGGCCGCACCAAACCGAAACGGCACTCCCGCTCTTAACAAATCTGATAGAGGTTGGGCCATCGTACTGTAACCTGGGACGAACTTACGAAAATATCCGCTCAAGCCCAAGAACGCTTGAATCTGGCGCACGCTCCGCGGTTCGGAAAAACACATAACCGCTCTGGTTTTCTGCTCGGATGGACGAACCGTTCCGTTTTTGATAACGTGACCTAAAAATTCTACCTTCCTCTGCAAGAAACAACATTTTTCCCAATTTATTATTAACCCGGCACGACTTGCGATATTCAAAACAATTTTAAGATTTTTCACCCCGTTACTTTCGTTGTCCGAAATCACAATCAGATCGTCCATATATATCAACATGATTTTTTCTCTGGTCAAGTCTCGAAAAACCGTGGCAACAAATCTTTGAAAAACGGAAGGAGAATTACACAACCCGAATGGCACCTGCAGAAACTCGAATTGGTCATCAGGCACGACAAACGAAGTATATTTTACACTTGCTTCGTCCATGCGAACGTGAAAAAAACCGTTGTGCAAATCGAGCATGCTGAAAATCTTTGCGCCCTGCAACCGATCCAGTTAATCTTCTATTAAAGGAAGAGGATATCGGTTCTTTACGATTTTGTTATTTAACAGTCTATAATCAACGCACAATCTATACGAGTCGTTTTTTTTACGAGAACAATAGGGCTCGCGAACTCAGAAGCCGAAGGTTTCACAATACCTCGCCCTTCCCATTCCTCGATCTGCACATTTACAATGTCTCTCTCTGCCTGGGACAACTGTCTTGCTTTTTGATATGTCGGTTCATCGTCTTTTAAGACTAACGTCATTTTAACATCAAATTCCCGCGATTTATTCGGTTTATAATTTTCAATCAGATTCGCTATCTTTCGTCTATGGTTTGCATCTTGTACATACGCAATATCTATTTCAGTCGCACATTGTATTGCATCTATCGCTACAATTTCCGGTCGCTCTTCACAGTCGGTCGTCTGTTCGCATATCGGTTTTATGGAGATTACGCCTCGCCTCGCATTGATCTCTACCGAATCTAGAAAATCGGCGCCAATTAACAAATTATATTGCACTACCGCGTCGGGAACAACGTGCACACATATTGCATACAGATTTCCGTCTATTACTACCCGCGTCTCGAAACATCCCAACGTCGTCACACAATAATCCCTGAATCCGCGAAATTCTATTCCGGATGCTCGCAATCCGGGTGATCCGCACAATGCGTATTCATTCGCACGCATCATAGAGATATCACTACCGGTATCTATCAGTGCCGTGATAGCCCGATTGCCGATGGTTACTTCTTTTATATATTTTTTACTAGCCGTACGTGAGATAGACGCAACCGTTGTTTTTATGACTCAATATTTTTTTTTGGACATTTTGATGCGATGTGTCCATACCCGCGGCTCTCAAAACATTTAACACCCTTACGGGGCAGTTCGCACTTATGTGTTCACGCGCACCGCAATTAAAACAGCGTCTGTCACGGGCGTTTCTTTCCTTGTCGTCGCTCCTTATTGCTCCATTACATCGTCAAGACTGCTCATTCCTTACTCCTCCACCGTTTCGTTTGTCCCGTCGGTCACAGTTCGGCACGTTGCGGTCACGCAAGCTCACTTTTTCAAACACATTCAAAAGCGCATCGGTCGTCGTAAACCCCTGTAGGCGCGCTTGATCGCGCAATGCCACGTCCGGGATACCGTCTACGATCTGTTCGACCAGTTCGTTTTGGTCGACTGGGACATGATTGCCTATAATTACCTTCTCATGAACATATTCATGAAAGCTTTCATTTTTTTTCCACACACGATTCTCGAATTTTTTCCGTAGCGTACCTTTGCTCTCCCGGCGTAGGAACATCGCTCTCAGTTTGTCGAGGAGTTCTTCAACTAGCATATTTAGATATTTCGATTTGGAATGGAACCATTCCAATGCTTTCTTTTTCAGTTTTATACCAATCAGAACCTTGACGTGATCGTCTCCTAGTTAATATGTTGTTTTGAGGAACCGTAACTGTTTTTCTCATGTGTTAAAATTGCCGCTGACGCCGTCGCACTCGCTCAGAAGATCTGCTATCGTCGTCAGATTCATGCGTGTTTGCAATCGTGGCACCTCAGCTATCTCATCTCTTCGGTCATTGCCGAGGACTGCCATCCTCGCTCCGCTGCCGCGATTCGCAAAATCCTCCCGCCGCGTCCCACGCAGCATCGCAATTTCACGACGGACTAGCTCGAGCTCTCGTTCAATGAGCTCCTTTTCTCGTCTGATATAGTCCATTTCTCGTCGTCGCAATTCACTCTTACATCCGTCGGTCCGCTCTTCCCCGTCGTCAATGTGGTCCTCCACGTCACCCTCACCTCCTCCGGCTACCCACGATCCCGACGGATCATTTTCCATTAGACAAGTAATAAGCTCGATCTTAGTTCCCGTCGACAAACCATGCGCGCTCAATTTTTCCTTCAGTTCAGTCACTTTAAAACCGTTGGGATCGGACATTTCAAAGCTTTCCGGCAAAGTATTGTTCAGCCAATCACCACGCTGCACGTTTCCTGGTCCGCACCCACACCCACGATTGCACTCGTCAACGCCTGATCCACCGAGGTCTTCCGTCACCCGCGTGCGTACGTCACCCGTCTAGCGACTCGCTATGCACCTCGTGAATCACTCCCAACGATCGCCGTGCACCCACGAACCTTCACCTCTTCGCTGATATTTTGTCTCCACCTCGTCTCTTACCGGTCTTCCGTTATCAACCGCTCACTGATCCCGGCTGAGCCCCCAAATTATGTGGTATAATAAGATAGACTGTCTTTATTTTAAATAAAATGCAGTATTAAAATGTATTACAAAAAAGTACAACAGGTAATTTATCGGACTGACAAAAATCGCGACCTGATATCGAGAGTAAACGGTCTTGTTTTTGGAGCGGCTTTGTCTCGACTGACTCGCACTCAGTCTCCTTTTCTTCTTGCTCGCACGTTAGTCCTACGCGATCAATAATATTGTTCCACGGTCTATCTCGCCGGAGACAACGGAAAGATTCAAATCCCTACACTGGTAGTAGAAAATTGACAGATCAATATAATGGACCATTTCAAGTTATACGCAAAATAAATGACGTTAATTATGAATATAAGAGAGGTAACAAAAATCAAATTTTACATGTTAATTAACTGAAACGCGCATATTTCCTATTACAGAATGATGATGCCAATTAGTTCAAACTCTTTCGAGGCCTTTACCAATCAACCATTAGCACACCTACCCGGAATCTACTTTGAAAGTGTCGGTAATCTTCTTATTTTTAGAGACTATTGGAATTTTACGTATATAAGATCGAGATTTTATGCTACAATCTCTACGGAAACAACATATCATGTTCAGGTTTACAAGAATTACAACGCATTGAACGAAAATAAACAGCAATAAAAGCAGACAGAGAAATTCTTAATGATATGATAGGACAAATTTCGAAGATTTTATTCGGCACATTAGATTCGTATAATGCTGATTATTATAACGAATAGATAGATATTGTTTATAATAATTCAAAACAATTAAGAAATCTATATAAAAACAAATCAATATTATACAATCAACTATTAATAACTTTAGTAATGTTTTTATAGCAAATAATCAAAAATTTAAAGAAATCGATTTTAATTTAAACACATTAAAGGCACACATGTTACAAAACTCTAATAAACTAACGGAAACGGAAATAAATATAAAAATAAATTCATATTTACTAGAATGTGCTGAAATGATGCTCGAATATGAATTGGAACTAGAAATACTTACCGACGCTATATTATTAGCACGCCGAGGATTACTCCATCCTAAATTCCTATCTCCCAAAGAACTGTTAATAATTTAAAAGATTCGCATCATATGATAAACAACAGAAGATTACCTGTAACACTAGTACCTAATCAATTTAATAATCTAATTGATTCTAGCAACTTAAATGTATTTTATAAAAACCATAGGTTAGTTTATATCATCGAAATTCCATTACTTGACAAAACTGACTTTACCTTATATAATGCAATTTCACTACCTATCAAACAAAATGAAGAAAATGTTTACGCATTTATTAATCCAACATACACATATATGGGACTTAGAACCGATAAACTGCAATACACACATTTAACAGATCAAGACATAGCGAAATGCAAAAAGGTTAACAACGCGATGATCTGTAAACAAACAAATTTATTATTGCAGATTACTGGTATTCATAATTGCGTCAGAACTGTTAAGATCAGCCAAATTAGATAACATATTAAAAGAATGTGATATATGTTTAATGAAACTTCATAATACTGTTTGGTACCAATTGAAATCCGCGAATTCTTGGATTCATTCAGCACAACATGAGGAAATTCTTCACATTTTATGTCCAGATGACAAACCACGTCGGACACAGTTGCATTCGAATGGAATAATTATATTATCTCAAAAATGCGATGCTATTTCAGATAATATTTTACTACATAGTCGAACCATTAATATAATAGACACTATCGAAAAAGATTTTATCCCAAACGTTAATCTAAGCACAAAAAAATTATGCGAGGACATCAAAAAGAAGAACATGTTTTGGAACTTCAATTATTAAATATCGGTAAAGTACCTCATTTGGACATTAATTTATTAAAAGCAGCAAGCTCTAGCCTGAATGAACTATATAAGGAAGCAGACGAAATAAGTAAGCATCATCGAACAATAAATCTATATGGAAGTACTATGAGTTGGTTCTATTATATAATGTATGGCATTTTGATATTAGTCACCATATATATCTTCATAAAATGTTCACTAATAAGTAAATGCATTAACATTTTTAGTAAATGCATTAACTATGTTGTATACCTAGAGAAGGCTGTACTCATTATTTCAATAACTGTTTTAATAATAATGTAACCAACAGTAACGCACAACTACGTGTAACAACCACACCACAGGAAATTACTCTTGCATCGATACCCGTCAAAGATAATGAAACACTTCAGTGTAGCGAGAACAATGATCAGGGCGCGAGAAGACAGCGTCCCCGCTCTCAAATTACCGATTATCAAATCTAAATTAATACATATATCCCATCTATGCATTGTAAATTTGATATAAATACATTTGCGAAAATATGCGATCATAGTACATAAGATCTTTTACAATGCAACCGCTTTTTCTTATTTTCTTTATATATGTATTTTACATTGTAACATTAGATTAAGTTACTATATAGTCACTTGTAATTTTGTTAAACTTATAACTATAAAAATATTCGAATTAATCTCAGATCCAGGATGATCTGTAATTTAAGGGGGAAGATGTTACGTACCGCAACTTTCCCACGCAAATATTTCACGAATAGATATCTTATTAAGAGACAGCAGTTTCTCACGCTAGATGTGGATAAGCCACAGGACACTCTTAATATCTCTTCGCGAGATATCTCTTTCGGTTAAGCGATAAGCGCATCACTTCGAGATGCCACACGACTTTATCTGCATGTGGGGACTGACTACTTTTATATCGCTGGACCTCCGAGAATGAAGGTCCAGCGATATAAAAGTAGTCAGTTCTAAGTCGTCTCTCTCTGAGAAAACATCTTCGACTTGTAGCATTGCGCCATATAAAGTCTTGTAACTAGATAACTGTACCTTTTTATTCATTATGTCGCGTTCAGCACGTAACAGTATATACATATACAGTCGGACCTCTTATCCTACGACTCTCTTATGCTACGAAACCTCTTATTCTACGACAAAAAATCCTCTCATGCTATGACCGCGAAAGGGGAATTATACCCCCACTCTCAAATTTTTGTCGTAGAATCAGAGGTTTAAGGAGAAGATTTCGGATCGAAAATGTCGTAGGGTAAGAGGTCCGACTATATATATATATATATATTATGAACAGGGGGTTTTTAGTTAGTATTCCACGCGGGATCTAGGGTGGTGAGTCCAACATAACCCTATCGGACCGGCCGGTGGGGTATGCGTAAATGCATTTACCCCCTGTCGCAAAAAAAATATAGAATTATTATAGAATTATATATAATTATTTATTATTATTATTATAGAATTTACTTCGTAAGTTAAGATTCAGCAAATCATATGTGTACAACATTTTATTTATGTTAACTTTTTATAAAAGTAAGTTTATTATATGTTACATATTTATAAGCTTTATTACATGTTTATTATGTATTTGGTAATCATATATATTGTCATACATATTTTAAAATGTTAAACAATATGTCGCAATATAAAATTATTCAAGTAAATAATATTTATATTAATACAATAATTTGTTTACAATTATAACATGTATGATACCAATATATAATAAACATGTAAGACGTATAAACATATAACATATAATAAACTTACTTTTATAAAAAGTTAATAATTGACACAAATAAAATATTCTATGCATATGATCTGATTAATTTTGGTTTACGAAATAAATTCTACAATTGAATCAATTAATTAATATAATTAATTAATAGTATAATTAAATTAGTATAGTTACTTTTAAAAATACGTTTAATTTTTGTATTATTGTATTATTATTTTTGCAATTTTTTTATAACTTTACATTTTAATTAATGGAAATATAAATTTGCACAATTTTATAATATAGAAATATATTAAATTAATTTACACAACATTGTGTCGAACATTTAATGCAAATATTATAATTATTTTAACCAAAAAATTTAACCATGCAAGTTTTTAATTAAAATGTTATAGTGGACTTCCTCACCATCTATGAGATTTCACTATTGGCGCGTTAGGTTTTTGTAATGTGGACCTTCGCCTGGAGCCCTATTGTACCACATTTTATTTTTACACATATATTTTACATTTCTATATTTTTATTTATGAGGTGTGTCTTTTGCAGACATGGTGTCTATTACAGACATGGTGTCTTTTGCAGACATGGTGTCTATTACAGACATTTATCTGAGATAAATGAAAAATCCTACTATTTATTATATTTATTATATTATATAAATAACAATGTCTGTTATTCATATAATATTATAAATATAATAAAATATAATATAATATAATAATAAAGCAATAAATAATAAAGTCACACAGTGCTCTCTTAAATATAAATTATTAAATAAGTTAAAAACGGCCATAGAGAGCAAAAATTAAGTCGTGTTAAACGAGTTAGGTCTTAATTAAACTATCATATAATAATTAAAACACAATAATAAGATATATTATAGATAATATCAGAAATGACAATAATTATTACATATGTCGCATAATCTTCAATAATAAAATTACTAATAGCGGTGTTCTATATCGCATTATCATAACGCAAATCAATCCTCATATCAAAAATTACAAATGTTAAGAGAATCTTTATATCGCATTTACGTAACTCTACTCATACGAAGATATTAAACCGACAAATGTTAACAAGAAATTACAATTCAATAATAATATAATTATTTGGATGCGTACGTTTCGAGCTCAATCTTTGAGTCTTCATCAGTGCAAAAATTAAGTCACAAATATAAAAATTTATAAATTAAAACGAGAATATTTAATAACGTGTTATGAGTATAAATGTAAAACGCTATTGTCTTAGTTGTGTGAACCTACTCCGATAGATGTTTATTACAGACGAACATAGTCAACAATAAAAGAAACCACTGACCTGATAATATTGTGTGTGAATATCAATGTTCGTTGATATCTGTAAGAATGGGTGATGTTTTTAATATAATTAATTAAATTATGTATTGATAATCACTGTTCAAAAACTGTTATGAAGCTCACTCACTCTTTAACAATATTAGTGACGGTTGGTGAACAAATTGTTGACTCGTGTACTGTGGAGTTCGATCGTAAATGTCAAGGTATACTACAAGTTATATGTATATGTAATGTTTTCCCATCACTAAATTTTAGGAAGAGCGCCAACAATATCGTGATAGACAACTGGTAAATTATCCGTATCAATTTGTAAATTTAGACCTTTCTTTTGTCTTTTGATAAATAGCATCTCAGAGATTAGCCTTTTAGTATAATATGGAGCCTCATCAAGTATTTTAACGTTATCCCAGTCAAAATCATGGTTAAGCTCCCTTCTATGATTAGTAATTACAGAGTTTGTGTTAGTATTGTGGTGTATATGTCTTTTATGCTCTGTGATTCTAGTTTTTAACTTTCGGGATGTTTGACCAACATATGAGACCTCATATTGGTTGCAATTAATTTTGTATACGACGTTCGTTTTTAATTCAGATGGAATGGTGTCTTTGTGAGTTCTAATTATTTTATTTAATTTATTTATGCTATAATATGCGAGTTTCACTCTCGAATTTTTAGTTATACCCCTGAATTTATCTATTATTCCTTGTATATATGGAATCGTGAAATAAACCGGTTCACAGCATTTGGTATGTCACTAATAAGAATCTTATTGTTAATAATAGAATTTAAACGTGACTGGATGACATTAAAAATTAGTTTTAATGGATAATTGTTGTTTAACAGGATTCTGATGATCAAATCGAAATTTTTGCTGTGATATTTAGGATTTGAGAGAAAGACTGTTCTGTCCACTAAACTAATAATTGTACCCTTTTTTTGTTGTAGTGGGTGGTGTGAGAAATAGTTTAGATATCTTCCTGAATATGTGGGTTTGTGATACCAGTCAAATATTAAAATATTGTTTTCAATCATGAATGTTAAGTCAAGGAAATTAATTCTATTATCCTTCTCTATTTCTATAGTGAATTGTAATCTGTCATGTTGAGAATTAAAACTATTAAGTGTGTAATGTATAGAGTCAGAGGGTACAGCCATGATTATGTCATCCACAAATCTAAAATAAAACTGGGGATTGAAATATAACGTGTTCAAAGCTTTCGTCTCTAAGTCTTGCATAACTATGTCAGCTATAATGGGTGATAATGGTGAGCCCATGGGAGTTCCGAATGTTTGTCTATATGTGACTTTATTAAATGTAAAATACGTACAGTTTAAGATCATCCTAATCCCATTTAAAAACTCTGCTTCGGTAAAGTCACAGTTATTGCTTAAAAATTGCCATCTATTTGAAATGCTGTCAAGCGCCAGATTTAATTAGAATTGTTAGTGACACAATAGTGAATAAATGGAAAATATTAATTTCGAAGCGATAATAGACGAGTCGTCAGACAAAGAGTATGCGTTGTCGGACGATAGTAATTATATTAGTGATTGCAGTAATACCGATTTTAACGACAACGTAGTAGAAAATGAACAACTCCGTGCGCAAAATCAACGTAAGATTTGCGCCATACACTTTTATTATTCAACGGGTGGTGCTCTAGCTCTCTGTGTTTCGTGTATGGACATCTTTCGAGATGACATCGGATTAATATACGAAATACGGAGACATAAAGTTACATCGCCCGATGAGGTGGATATGCAATGGTGCAGCAGCTGTCAAATTTTATTACATATAATAATGTCGCGTAATATGTGTTATGTTTGCACACAAAAATAGAGAGAAAAAATGGAAAATGTGCAACAGAAAGAACGTGACTTGTTGGAGCGTTCCCACCAAGTCACCACATTGGGTGAATATTTTGGATGGCTGCAGCATTGCGAGGAGTTTATCGAAGAGCTTGAAGAACGCAGCCGTGTCAAGCGTCCGCGACTCTCAATCGGAAATAGACAATCTTTGGTGACAAGAATTGCGCGACTCGAGGGTGCAAAAACTCGATTGCAGAGACAGTTTATACCCAGTGGTGGTGATTATAGTAGTGAAAATAACGCGGAGAGACTCATATGGCGAGAGATTGATACGGCGTTTGAGAGACGCATCTTGACTGGTGCGGTTATAAATTATAATCACATCGAACCTCGTCAATTTTTGGAAGATGCGAGTGACATTGTGCTCGAGCACGTGCGAGACGTTATGCAAAAACATAACAGTGTGAAAGTGAATACAGTGTTTAACGGCGAGTTTGTGGCGAGTTGTTGGCGGGCGATAAGCATGTCAATAAATCAATCAATACGAGAAACTGTGAACTCTTACATACATCCGATTTACGCGAGTGGTATGAGCGGCGAGTCGTCGAGCCAATCCTTGCATCGCTCGAAGAATTTCAGGAACGCGATAGCGGATGGGCATTATCGCGTATACTAAATTTGACTGTAAATATAAATAAATATAATCCTATGCGCGCCGGATGTTACGTGCAATTATTGCGAAAGATAATAATGAAACGAGCAGTGGTTAACGTGCAATCTAAAGACAATGCATGTTTTGCGTGGGTGATAGTGGCTGCTCTGTATCCAGCTGAAAGATGCACACACCGACAATCATCGTACCCGCATTATACAACAGTAATGAATCTCCAGGATATTGAGTTTCCAGTCACTCTTAATTAAATTAAAAAATTTGAAATTTATAATGACATTTCAATCAACGTGTACAGTTTTGAAAACGAAAACATTGTCCCTATTCACCTTACGGAGCAAAAGAGAGACAAGCACGTCAACTTGCTCTACGTGCAAGATGTGCAAGATATCAGACATTTTGCATGGATCAAGAATCTATCTAGACTTATTAGTATGCAACTTAGCAAACACAAGACTAAAAAATATATCTGCGATCGGTATGTATATTTAATAAAACTGTCTAAAAATATTTAAAACAAGGATATAAAAATTTTAACTTTTATTTTACAGATGCATGCACTATTTTCACTCGGTCGAGAAATTGCAATCACATACAGTAGACTGTGGAAAGATGAACGACTGTGCTATCCGATTACCGAGCGATAAGGATAAGTGGCTCGCATTCACCAACTACAACAGGAAGGAGCGACTACCTTTCGTCGTGTACGCCGATCTGGAGTGAGTTTTGGTGAAAAAAGAAGAAAATTTTTATCAACATCACCAAGTATTTAGTATGGCTTATGTACATTGCTTGTACGATAATTCGTTATCCGCGTATCATTCTCGTCGCGAAGCCAATTGCGTTGCATAGTTCACCGACGAACTTAAAAATTTGGCGCAACGTGTAGAAAATATTTTAACAACCAATGTCCCCATGGTAAATTTAACGCAAAATGAATGGAAAAAATTTCGAAGTGCGACTCAGTGTCATATATATGAGAAACCATTCGTAGAAGATGATACGCGCGTACGCGATTATTGTCATTTGACCGGGCGGTACAGAGGTCCCGCGCATTCAAATTGCAATCTAAATTACAAAGAATCTTTTTGCATTCCAATAGTATTTCACAATTTATCTGGTTATGATTCTTACTTTATAATCGAGGAAATAGCCACAGCGTTCAAAGGGGAAATCGATTTACTTCCGATAACAAAAGAAAAATATATTTCATTTACAAAACATGTTAAAGGTACGAAAGACAAACCGGGAAATCACATTAAATTACGTTTCATAAATTCATATAAATTTTTCACAAGTCTCGATAAATTGGCATCTTTTCTGAGCAAGAATAAACTCAAAATTTTACAATCGGAATATAAAAATTTATTCGCCGAAGATTTCAATTTATTAACATGAAAAGGTGTCTTCACGTACGAGTACATTGACTGCGTAGATAAATTGCAAGATGCGTGTTTACCATCACGAGAATCATTTTACAGTTCCTTGACAGGTAACACAGTATCTGAGAGCGATTACGCGCACGCTGAGACTGTGTGGAAGCGATTCTCCATTCGAACGCTAGGCGAATATAGCGATCTGTATTTAAAAATCGATGTTTTGTTATTAGCAGACATTTTTGAAAATTTCCGAGAGAGATGTATTAAGAGTTATGGGCTCGACCCCGCGTATTACTATACTCTTCCCGGTTACACGTGGGACGCCATGTTAAAGTATACGAAAATTATATTTGAATTACTCACAGACATTGACATGGTTATGTTTATCGAACGAGGTATACGCGGTGGTCTGAGTCAATGTTCCAACAGGTACGCGCGTGCTAATAACAAGTACATGCAGTCGTATGACTCATCAAAACCATCAACGTACTTGATGTATTTCGATGTTAATAATTTATACGGATGGGCAATGTGTCAACCATTGCCCTACGCCGATTTTCAGTAGGTCGATAATGTTTCCAATTTTGATGTATCATCGATCGCGCTCGACTCGTCTACAGGCTACATCCTCGAAGCCGATCTCGAGTATCCGCAGCATCTTCACGATTCGCACACTGACCTATCGTTTTGTCCGACACGCGACAAACCACCTGGCAAGCGCGAGGACAAGCTTCTCGCAACCGTATACGATAAAAAGCGTTACTTACACTACCGCAACCTGCAGCAATGTTCATGTCACGGTCTTCGCGTTACAAAAATTCATCGTATATTACAATTCACTCAATCTCCGTGGCTCCGTACTTATATAGAACTCAACACAAAATTTAGAACACTGGCAAAAAATGACTTTGAAAAAAATTTGTACAAACTAATGAATAATGTAGTGTTTGGCAAAACGATGGAAAATGTGCGCAATCGCGTAGATGTTAAATTTTTAACAAAATGGGACAAAAGGTACGGCGCAGAGACATTGATTGCAAAACCAAATTTTCATAGCAGAAGCATTTTTTCGGAAAATCTAATCGCTGTAGAATTACGTAAACTCGAGGTGAAATTCTACAAACCAATTTACGTACCAATTTATGTGTATTCTCGATATATCCAAGACATGTTTGTACGAATTTCACCACGATTATATGGTACCAATGTATCGGGAGAGATGCAAAGTCATGTACACTGATACGGATAGTCTTATATATCACATTGAGTGCGACGATGTGTACGAGAATCTGAAACGCGACATCAGCAGATTTGATACGAGCGACTAGTACTATGCGATAGACAATGCGTACGGTATACCGCTCGTGAATAAAAAGGTACCGGGTCTAATGAAGGATGAAAACAACGGTACCATAATGACCGAATTTGTCGGACTTAGAGCAAAAATGTATGCGTTGCGCGTGGATGGTAAGAAGGATACGAAAAAGGTAAAAGGCGTCAAGATTAACATTGTTGCGAGAACGATAACGTTTGACGATTACACGCGGTGTTTGAACGAAGAGATTGAAATAATGCGTAGTCAATCGTGTATAAGATCAAAATTACACAAGGTATACACCATTCGCGAAACAAAAATTGCTCTAAGTCCGTACGACGACAAGCGGTATATCGTACCTACAACTACTGATACGTTACCGTGGCGACATTATAAGATATCTTTATAAAATATAATGTGTGTGTGATTTTTTTTCTTGTATGTATATTTCATATTTTATATATTATAATGACTATTGGAAAGGATGTATTAATAAAGATTTTGTATATTTCAAATATTTCATATATTTTTATATTGAATACATTGTGTTTCATATAAAATTAAATTACATGATCCTTATGTACCCAAGAATTGTGCGAGCTATCAAATCCCAGCCATTTCACGTAAACCTCGTCACCCCTCCTGCGCAGTACTTTCTCCATGAGATACACATCTGGATAATTCGCGTGATGCAACTCGTGCTCGTAAAACGCTCCAGCAATAGATTTTTTGCGATAATCCTCGAGTAGATACGTTACGGGATTAGTATGTTGCACTTTAACAATTTTAAACACCTCGGTTGTCCAATTTGGTGTGTAACCCTTTTCGAAAAGTTTTTTGTATTTGCTAACGCGTACCAGGTCACCTACTTTAAACTTTGCAGGAGCAGCAATTTTTATACTGTTGTATACCGTATTTAAAAGTCTATCAGCGATCGTGGGAGTAACATAGGTCTCATATTGATAATGCGATGTTTTCGCGCGTTATATTCTGCAACGAGTCGGGATAGCGCGTTGATCCACTTGTAAGTTCCGTTCAGCGTAAACATCTTCCACATGTCGTTCTTCAGCGTGCGATTGAATCACTCGACGACAGACGCCTTCAATACCGAATATGTGGAATAGTGATTAATGTTATGTTTCCGTATAAGCCGTTGCACATCGGTATTGTAAAATACCTTTCCGTTATCAGTTTGTATGTTTTTCGGGCATCTCTTGCTATCTCGAATTATTTTGGCGATTGCATCAGCCGTCTCCCTTCCACCTTTACTCTTGAGTGGTACAGCCCATGCATACTTGCTCAACACATCGATGACGGTGAGTATGTAGTGATAACCTTTGTTGAAACGAGAATACGGACGCATCTCGACGATGTCGGCTTGCCACAGATCATCGTATCCCCGCACTATGATGTGTCTTCGGGGAAAATTTTTTCTCGCCGGCGCGTGCAGTTCGTTCACCAACTGTCGTCTCTCCAAACTATGTTGATTCTTTGCTTTGTCAGTTTTCCTCGATGCCCGTTTGTTGTTCGCTTTTTTTCACTCATTTTCGTTTATCGCCTTTAATAGCCGTTCTTGACCTGTTCTGACCTGTTCTTGACCTGTTCTGACCTGTTCTTGACCTGTTCTAACCTGTTCTTGACTTGTTCTAACCTGTTTCTGATCTGTTCTGACCTGTTCTTGACCTGTTCTTGACCTATTCTGACCTGTTCTTGACCTGTTCTGACCTGTTTTGACCTGTTCTAACCTGTTCTTGACCTGTTTGTAGCCATTCTGGACCTGCGTTGTTCACCGCCGTCCTTCACCCATTCGAAAATCGTTCTTGACCCGTTCGCAGCCTTTTCCGCAGTCGTTTTTGACTCGTTCGTAGCCGCTTCTGACCCGTTCGTAGCCTCGTTCACAGACGTCTTTTGACCGATTGTAGGAGTTCTTGAGTTGTTTGTAACCTTGAGTGTAACCGTTAAGAACGTGTTCGTAGCCTCGTTCGCAGCCCTGCTTGAAATGCTGATAGCCTCGTTCGAAGCTGTTGCAGCTGCTAGGTCGGTCACTGCTACTGCCACTGCCACTCATTGTAGTTAGATAGCAGTTCGATAATTCTTCGTAGCTGTTCGATAATTGTTCGCAGCCGTTCGATAATCCTTCGTAGCTGTTCGATAACCGTTTGATAGCCGCTCCTAACCCGTTCACTGATACTCATTTAGGTTGATAGCTGTTTCTGAGTTAGCATTAACCGGGCGTTGAAGTTCGTTTAGCACAATCTGTATTGCTCGCACGTTCTTCTCAAGCGAAGTAAGCTTCTCGCCTGATTTTTTCTGTCGATTCATTAATCTTTTAACGCAGGATTGCACGTACAATTTGTTGACGGCATCGGTGTCAGCCTCAGGTTGCGCTACACGGCAAATCTTACGCGACCTCGCATCGAAGTCTGTAACGACGCGACACAAAGCGTTTTCGTGCACATAACTTTTTACCAATCTATCCCAAGAGCCGTTTGTACCGGTTGCATTTCTTGAATCGAATAATCCAAATTTGTTGATAGGCATTTTTTTTCTGAAGTTTCGTAAAGTGTCACGCAACGCTGATCGACTGATTAGTTTTGTCGAGACACCATTTAATTTATAATAATTCCTGCTTCACGAAGTTTCTCGATGATCGACTGGATCTCGTTATCGTGAGCGTCGTGACCAGCTAAGCGCGAAGCGTTGAGCAATCGTAGCCGATCTACTAGTTCGTTGGGATCGTCCCAGTGCACGTAATCAATCATATTGTTGGTTAGCGTCATAGCGCGAAGCATAGATATCTCCCCTCCAGATTTTGTATTTTTCGATTCGAGCGACATCAACGGTGCAATTATATGTTTGTACTTGTACCCCCTGTTACCCTTCAAATGGCCCTGCGCATCATAATCGCGTCTATGCGCGTTCGTCACCAATAATATGCTCTTGTATTTTTCCAAATCGTCCCCCCTCGTGTAAAGTTCATCATCGGGAATTCTCTTGAAGATCAACTCGTACAATCCTGGGGTTCCAATGTACCGCACGTCATCTATGATAATAGAGTCATCTTTGTTGATGTTGAATCATTTGTTGCCGAGTCGCATTTCATTCTTTCTGTCAAAATAGACTCCATACACATGATCAATCTCGTGATTTTTGTCGCCATTGAGCAAAGCGCCTATGTACTTTTGCCCAAGTGGTCCAAAGTACTCCCGCAACGTTTCTTGACCTTCTGACGTTTATAACTTGTTTCGAACAAACGATGATTCGAGCATGTTGTCCGAGGTTTCGAAAACATCTTCGTTTACGCTTGTTGGTGCGGCTAACGGCGTAGAAGCTATCGACGGTTCATACAGTAAAACGTCCGATCGTTTCCTTTTTTTCGGTGTCGCATCTTCCTCTTCCTCTTCCTCTACCTCCTCATCTTTAGCCTCTTCCTTCTAATCCTCCTTGTATCGCTTGATGGGTAAGATTTTAATCTTTGCGCTACTCTCCGACTTATTTTTCACCGCGAACGAGTTGTCGACAATCTTTTGCAACGGCTCGATAATAGGTTTAAAATGGGTCTTGACCGCGATATCGTCATCGATGTTACCGGTCTTCAAAGCGCGATGTTTCTTGCGGATCGATTCCCTCGTTTTCGCAATCTCCTTCGCCATCTTTTCACGCTCGCGAATATTATCGCTCCCAGCCATATCGATAGAGAATGTTGAAAGCTCGCGTTTCACCCCTCACGACAGAATGTAGGCAACGACTAATCATTTTGTGGTATCGCAAACATGTTAAACCCGTTTCTGTATCGCTCGTTTATAAGCAAGCTATCCTTATCTATCACGAGAAATCCATACTTTTGCTGCCAACAAGTACGACATAACTCACTGAAATCCTCGTATGACATGTCGGTATTCACGTGATCGTTGTACACGTGTTTCAAGTTGGTGCCATCCTGTTTAAACAAGATTAGCAGGTTCGCGTTGTCGCGTAAAAGATGTTTCGGTATTCTCGCGTATGTCTGGCAGAGATAGAAGCAATCGACGTTCGAGTGGCGTCCCATTGAGAAATATTCTCTTATTGTATTTTGTTTGTCGCACGCCACGTCATCGAAAACGAAAATCGAGTTTGGACGTGCTTCGCTCGGTGGAATGACGTCACTGTTATTGGAGAATGTAAAATAGCCGATTTCATCGATCGACGTTAATAAATTCTCCAGATATCGATATTTTGGCTGTTGCAGTGACTTTGAATACACGTACACATTTTCAAAGCGGACGCCGTGCGGGCTTTCTATCAAACTAATCAACACGTTAGTTTTACCGCAATTCGAGGGGCCGCAAACGATTGCGCGTATAGTATTCGGCAGCATCGTACCGTGTCTACGCATCTCCGTGTTGTCCCCCATCGAGCGTAATCTGGCGTCGTAATTTGTCACGCGTATCGCGGAAGGTTGTCGCACGAATTTTATTTTCCCACTTCCGATTCGGATCGCACGCCTGTCTATTTATAGCTGCGCGGAACTACAAAGTGTTCAGTAACGAAAAAATGTTTGTCCTGCTATCAAGTTCTTACGATATTCTCGATTTGAGTGCTAAACAGCTACAGTTTGTATCTAAAGCAGTTTTATTGCGAATGTGTGGCAATCACGTTCACTACGTGTGGGACAAACTTCCGGAATACATAAAGGCGGATTCGGAGGTTCAGACCTATCGTCGCTGTTTCGAACATTACAATCAACCGTGGCAACAAACGCACATTGACGGTCCAGCGCCAATGATAAAAGATTGTCGTGATTGTCAACGCAAATAAGTAAAAGTCTATTAAATCGTGCGATAAACTTGTTGTAAATGTCACAGCAAATAGGCAGAGGTCTATTAAATCGTGCGATAAACGCGCTTCCTATCGAATTGCATATTCCTGGATACCAGTTTTGCAGTCCGGACACGCGGCTAGAAAAACGATTGGATAGAGGTGAACGAGGTATCAACCCATTGGACGCAGCGTGTTGTGAACACGATATAGCGTACTTTCGGAGAAACGATCTTGCCGAAAGACACGCGGCGGATAGGATGCTCGCCAAAAAGGCGCAAACTCGCATCACTCCGAAAGATTCGTCTCTCGGTGAGAGAGCCGCAGCCACAGGTGTCTGAACAGCAATGAAAACCAAAACGAAGTTCGGTATGGGTCTAAAGTCGAAAACGAAGAAAAAGACGGTGAAAAAACGAATATTTCCGGTAGCGAAACCCGGGGGTGTATTACCGATTCTATCAGTGTTGGGCGCTCTCAGGTCTCTGATTGGTGGAGCGGCTGGTGTAGCAAAGATGGTGAACGATGCTACACAACGTCAGTTTCAAGAGCTGCTACGTTACAATCGCGCCATGGAAGGTCGCGGATTGTATCTCGCGCCATACAAATACGGACGAGGAGTCTCAATGAGAAAGAAGAAAAAAAAACGTCAAAGAGACGCTAAAAATGCCAGAGAGCGTAACTACCAACATACAATTGCTGCAACTAGCAAAACGTATGCACATTCCATAGTTTAGAGGTGTTTTTATGCGTAACTCATTACCGATCGGTGGTATATCGAAACGAGAGCGGCATCATAAATTTGGATAACGCTAAAGGCTCGGGTACTCACTGGGTAGCGTATGCAAAGAGGGGGAATCGAGCTATATATTTTGAAAGTTTTGGCAATCTTCGACCGCCGAATGAATTGGTGCGATATTTAAATGTGGCAAAAATAGATTATAATCACACATCCTATCAAACTTATAATCAAAACATCTGCGGACAATTGTGCTTGCAGTTTCTCCGAACGGTCGATGCACGCGAATTTAAAGACATACATTGCGCTATTTAACTTATTATTCGTTAAACAGTTTGGTCAACATGTCTATGACATTCACGCTGACTGGAAAAAGCAGCGTTCTTGCGGCAAACTACTTTCCCAACGTAGATTTAAGCAACGGTGAATACGAGCTTGGTCTAGCGGATTTTGAAAGTTATCACACGATATCGAACGTGAATTCCTCGAATAATAAATTTTACTTTGGCAAAGATGATGCGGAAATTACGAGGGATCGTACGAGCTGCAAGCGATACATGAATTTTTGAAACATACAATTTCACAAAAACGTTCGCAACACACAGTTCGTGATGGTGATAAAAAACACACTGTCGACGACGATGACTTTGAGGCTGGAGAATGGCCTATAGTGCTCCGCGCTAATTACAATACGATGAGGAGCGAGATCAAATGCGCCTGCAAATTAAATTCTAGCAAGCCTAACAATATTGGATCGCTGCTAGGATTCTCGAACCGTATACTGCAGCCGCGAAAATGGTACGAGTCGGACGTGCCGATTAACATTATCAACGTGAACATTATCCGCGTCGAATGTAATGTGACCGCGGGTGCGTACAATAACGGCAAACTTGTTCATACGATACACGAATTTTCACCGAGGGTACCACCAGGATATAAGATATCGGAAACACCGGCGCACATCATTTACCTACCGATCATCGTGCGGTGCATTACGGATTTAACGTTACGTGTTGTCGACCAGGAAGGACGATTACTCGATTTTCGAGGAGAAGAGATCAGCATTAGATTGCATGTACGGCGGCGGCAAAATTAGCGTGTGATGCTCGTGTTGAACGGATCGAAAGACGTGAGAGACAACACAATCTTTACGACGCCAGCGACAACAACATCGACATTTGCTAATATCCTCCAATCATCCGGCACTAAGAAAAAGAAATTGAACGCATCAAACGTTGCGTTTTTACAATCTTTGGGATTCGTGGTGCGAAACATTTGAACGATGACTACATTCTCAACATCGCGGACGAGCCAATCTTTGACGATCGCATCGTCAAGATTGAGACTCACTCCTATAACCCATCCGCCAACACAACGTTCGGACACAGTGATGAGATAAGAATACCCATACAACGACAGGATCTGTATACATTGCCGTACGAGAGTTTCTTATACATCGAGGGAGAATTAAAGATAAAAAAACCAGCTGGCGGATCCAATGTGGTACTGCAAAATAATTGCGTTGCATTCATGTTTGACGAGATTCGATACGAACTCGATGGTGTGGAGATTGATCGGAATAGAAACGTGGGAATAACAAGTATGCTCAAAAACTATGTAACAATATCATCCGATAGAAGCGTGATTATGAGAAATGCTGGCTGGAGTGAGCCAACTATTGTGGATGGACACTTTAATTTTTGCGTACCGCTCTACATGTTATTGGGATTTTGCGAGGATTACAGATGCATAGTAATTAACGCTCGTCACGAGTTGATCTTAATACGATCGCGCAATGACAACAATTGTCTGCTTGGAGCTTTGACGCTGGAGCCTGTGATCAACATATTCAAGATACAATGGCGAATGCCACATGTGTTGTTGAGTGAAATTAAAAAGCTGTCTATGCTGCGCGCTGGAAAGCGGACGCTACCTCAGCATAGGTTTTCGCTCGTGTGATCTGTACGAATTTCCGCTCTTGCAGCGTAAAACCAAACATTCGTGACCATTAAGACCGCGACTCAGCTGGAGAAACCACGATACGTTATCTTTGCTCTGCAGACAGGCCGGAAGAATGTTATGTCCGAGGATGCGAGTAAATTCGATGACTGTAAATTAACAAACGTGAAACTTTATCTGAACTCGGAATGTTATCCGTACGATGACATGAATCTGGATTTCGATAAAAACAGATGGTCGATTCTGTACGACACGTACGCGCGTTTCTGCAAAAACTATTACGGATACGAGTACCTCGAACCGAGTCTCACCGTCTCACTGTTTCTACAGTACGGTCCGTTTGTGATCATCGATTGTTCTCGACAAAACGAATCGGTCAAGAGTGCAACCGTGGATGTGCGATTAGAATTTGAGTGTAAGGAGAATGTGTCTAATAATACGACTGCGTACTGTCTCATCATACACGATCGCGTGATCCAGTACAACCCGTTGTGCGCAAAATTACCTAAGTGTTTGCGACAATAATTTAGAGAGAGGGGAAGCAGGATATAAAGCCGAGTGTTACGAGATGGTTGTCATTCTTCTTAACGGACGAAAAGAGATCTCATCATGTCTGTACCAACGTTTGTCGATTTGCAAGGATTTATCGTTTCGAATAAATTCATCGCAAAGGAGGTGGCGGTGCTGAGAAGAGGAACTGTTCTCGAACATTACATTTTTCGGAGTCCTATACCATGGCATCTCCTTACAAAATCCGAAAAGTGTCAAGCTTCATGGTTGATGGCGAATCATCATGGACTACAATGGGAGGATGGAATCGTTGCGTACAGCATGGCGAAACGATTGATTACAACAGCTGTAGTTGAAGAAGAAGATGATAAAATGCAGTGTATCGTATACGTTAAAGGTTGCCAGAAACGAGAATGGCTTGCTAATATGCTGGACGACGATGCGAGAGAAAATTTAATCATTGAGACCTTGGATGCTGATTACGACGATATCGAATCTCTAAATAATCTAGATGTTAAAAATACTATACGATGTGGAAAACATGTTAAGAATTGCGCATTACAAAATGTATTCAAAATATTTAACTGGTGGTCGCAACGCAAGAAAGAATTGCAAGATTTGGAAAAATAAAATATTTAAACACTAATATGTTTTATTTCTTATTCCCCCTCCTCATTCCTTCCTTGCCTTACGAGTCATTTAAGAATTCTTTTTATCCGAGTATCGTCTCTCCTTTCTCCTAAAAATTTCAGAGCACTAAAGTATTCTAGAATCTCCCACCACATTTACCACTAATCTCCCCCCACTACTTTGAAAAAACGGGGTGTCACGTATATTTGATTCTTCATATTCGATTCTTCATACGGTCAGTGTTGCGTTAACCGTTCGTGAAAGTGGTCCCCTTTTGAAATCTGGAAATATGTACTACGTCAAAGAAGCAGTGGCGGCCCCAGCAGAAGCGTGAATAATTACGTACCGAGTCGTTATGAAACTCCTTCGTTTGAGAACAAATGTGACAAGTAAGTTTTTGTTTAACTTTTTTTTATTTTTTCACAAATTGTTTTTAAACTAATTTTTTTTTATTTTATTTTTCTACAGCATTTCGTTGAAGCGTCGTGCGATTCGTATATTAAGTAGACGATACGCATTGACAACCACGGAATTCAAATTCCTTGAAATTGGTATCAACGTGGGTACACCGAGTTATGTGGAAATTGTCATAGGAGATCAACAAGGAAAGGAACTGGTATTATCTCTCGAAACGTGGAAGGGACTCTACGAGCAACGTCGCAATATTCACGATTTACTGCGAAAGGACTCTAAAGATACCTATAATTTTATAAGCGTTGGACCACTAACAGTGCGAGTTCATACGATTAACGATACTAAACTTATAAGTCTCAAATCTTTAAACGTACGCATGATGATGATTGAACCGACGTTACACCGTATGTTTGATCTCGATCAATGCATCGATGTAACCTTTGATCGATTGGTTAGAATCACCGAGACAGTCGATACTAAGTTTACACAATTCTCCAATATCGCGTCCACTATAAGGGATAATAAAGAAGTATCAAATGTAATACGCGCCAGCGACGCCTTCAATAAACATCAACTCGTCGATTGCGAACTGGTAGCTTTAGTTTTTAGTCACAATATGTAATAATAAAAAAAAATATAAAAGAGAAGAATAAAGTTTTTTTTAAAATTTAAATCATGATATACATATATTATTCGCACGCATTTCCCATCCGTGCTTCCTCGCACCCGTAAACAGTCCCAGTTCTCATACGTAGCTCGTTACGGGGGATGACGTCATGCTGGGAAGGGAGAATGCGAAGCTAGGGACCGCGAGAGAGTAAGCGCTAGGGAAGAAAGAGATAGCGCGAGGCGAAGGAGAGCGAGAGAGTAAACGCTAGGAAAGAAAGAGATAGCGCAAGACGAAGGAGTGCGAGAACGTAAACAGAATTTTTTTTATATTAAATATTAAGTTATTATATCTAATTATATCTAATATATGAAGGAAGAAGGATGGGATAGATGAAGGAAACGCAAGCAAGCAATTATATGTGTTTTAACATAATTTTTTTTATTTAAAAAGCATGTGTGTGTTTATTTACAAAAATCTGTGCGTGTGTGTGTGTGTGTGTGTGTGCGTGTGTGTGTGTGTGTGTGTGTGTGTGTGTGTGTGTGTGTGTGTGTGTGTGTGTGTGTGCGTGTGAATAAAAATAAAATAAAGTTAAAATCAGGGGAAGCAGGGATCTCTGAAACAGAAAAAGGAACATTTTTATTAGTATTTTAAAATATATTTAAAATTTGACCATATTATATATAGAGATACTTACAAATAGGGCTTCTTTCCGAATAGTCTGCGGAGGTCAAATATGTCCCCCTTTATGTGCACTATTTCTCGGCCACGGAAGCGATCATGCCATAAATCCTGCCATTCTTCGGCCTTCCTTCGATTAGCCCGCACCCAGCGCACATACTCCATGTGCGCTACGCTTATATATCCAGGGATCGGATTAGCACCTATTTCAAAAATCTATAAAAAAATATATAAATATTTTATAAATATATTTTATATAATATATTTATAAATATATTATAAATATATTATAAATAAAAAAGCGTATAAAAATAATAATAAAAACTACTTACATTTCCAAACAGGACCTCCAGTAGCGCCTGGAATAGGGCGCGGGCTAGATTTCGCGCTCTTCGAAGTGAGCAGCGGCGATGGTACCGGCGATGGTCGATCCATTCCGGAAGCCGTAGGTGACGGAATCCCGTCTCAAACGTCGCATGCATGAACGCAATAATTTGCGACATTTTCTTTGTTTGGACAAAATACGCTCACTCGTCAACAGTCAGATACTTTATGCCAGCTCCAGCGAGAGCTGAGTAACGTCTCGGTAAAAAGGGTAGGGGGTGAGCATGGCATAAAAGCTAGTACGAATGCCTACTCTTCACAACTAATAAAAAAAATAAAAGCTAACGTGAATTTTATGGAGTCCCCGGCTATAAATCAGTCATGCGTTTTTGCACCTTTAAAAACGGCCTGACCTGTTCGTCGCAGTGTCAACCAAAAATTTCTATTCTAAACTTTATGCCTGCTCCAGCGAAGGGACCGTGAAAGAGAGAGAGAGAGAGCCAACACCTAAAAGTTAGATAGTGCGAGGCGAAGGAGAGCGATAGGAAAGAAAGAGATAGCGCTACATTAGAAATAACGTAAGGTTTAGGGATCGTGAGAGAGCGAGGCGAAGGAGAGCGAGAGAATAAACGCTAGGAAAGAAAGAGATAACGCGAGGCGAAGGAGAGCGAGAGAGTAAGTGCTAGGAAAGAAAGAAAGAAATAGCGCGAGGCGAAGGAGAGCGAGAACGCAAACAGAAATTTTTTTTCTTTTTTCTTTTCTTTTTTTCTTTTTATAATTTTTTTCTTTTTTTCTTTTTATAACTTTCTTCTTTTTTTTTTTTTATTATTTTTTTCTTTTTATTATTTTTTTCTTTTTTTTCTTTTTATATTTTTTTTATATTAAATATTAAGTTATTATATCTAATTATATCTAGTATATGAAGGAAGAAGGATGGGATAGATGAAGGAAGCGCAAGCAAGCAATTATATGTATTTAACATAATTTTTTTTATTTAAAAAGTGTATGTGTGTTTATTTACAAAAATCTGTGCGTGCGTGCGTGCATCGTACGTGCGTGCGTGCGTGCGTGCGTGTGTGTGTGTGTGAATTTAAAAATAAAAAAAAAGATATAAAAAAATATATAAAAGATTGCATGACGATGGTCGAGCGGTACGGCACGACGGCGACTGCTGCTGCGAGGCGCTGGAGGGGATGATGGCGGTGGTGGTGGCGTCCAGGTAGGGCTCCTGCATAACAGAAAAAAAAAATTTATTAATATTTTCATAATTTGAAAAAGAATACTTACACATCAAGGATTACTTACAATTACTGATCAGAATCAGTATCAGAATCTGGATCATTGTCGATGACATGTTGTAGATACAACATGTCATCGATAAGTTGACTTATTTCCCGATGGATTTCTTGTAACTGTTCAGGACATGCTTGCCGATTTCCGCCTGGTAAACAGCAATTCTCGCAAGGCTTTCCCCTTAGTCTGTTGTTTTCATTCGTCTATATATAACTTTGTAGTTTGAAGATCACTGTTGAGGAATTTTTTATGCTAAGTTCGCGATTTCGTTGAAACTTCACCACCGCATTCAATAGTTTTTCGGTCACCATTTTTCACAGCACTTAGTCCTAGCAAGTGTCTACAAAAGTTTATTGCTGCGCACAAAAACGGCACACACTACATGCTATTACTTGGCACAGTGTGTCCACAGTTATTGCACGAGTTCCAACCGTGATAAATATATTGTCCAGTTTCATGTTTATACACAATTTTACCTTGTGTATATGAATCTTGAACTTCAATGAAACACCCAGAACAAAATTTTTCACTATTTTCCTCGTCGTCATCGTACTTTTTCACTTCATAATAAAATATGATATTACACATTTCCTGCCGCTCGGTTATATTTCGTAAATCTTCACGCACTAACGGCACTACTTGCTCATTTAAATAGTCTTCCGGATCACTCTCATAATCAGAGTCAACCACTATTTCCACTTCTTCATCGCTGTCGTCGATGATAACCACATCTTCATTGTCTTCATTGTCTTCGATGACAATCACATCTTCTATATTCATTTTAGCACTAAATCGAAAGACACTCGACGACTGTTGAATACGTTTTAACGCGGAGACAGATTCTCAAATTCGAGCAGCCGAATGTTGGCGCTGATGCGTTGCATTCTTTCCTTAAAAATTATGGAAGATGTTTCGCTCCAGTTTTATGGGAGATTTTCCGCGAGGGTGCAAAGCTGCCGAACGCCAGCGATTAAAATCTTTTTTTCCATAATGGCGCTGATGCGTTGCATTCTTTCCTTAAAATTATGGAAGATGTTTCGCTCTAGTTTTATGGGAGATTTTCCGCGAGGGTGCAAAGCTGCCGAACGTCGGCGCTTAAAATCCTAATGATATAATGACCATAAAATGATCATAAAATTAGAAAAAAACAGTTTTTGACTTCTAAAATGCCCCCGGCTATAAAATCAACCGCAAAGATAAACATCTACTTTCGAACGTGTGTAGGACCTTTCACTCCCCCACCCCACCCCCCTTTCCGTAACACCAGACCCCTCGCGCCTCCCAGATACCCCCGCCCCCGCAACCCCCTCGGCGCTCCATGGTTTAGAATCCCCACTATAACACTACTAATGATGTCAGCTATAAAAGAAATATCATTGAATTGATTTCTCTATCAATACTTAATATAACTATGTCAGGCTGAAAAACTTTTAATTTTGACAAAAATTTATTATTAATTGGCAATCTTTTACTAATTTCTTCAGCGGCAGTTACATAAAATTGTAAACAATTCTGTCTAACGTTTATAACTGTATCTGTGTGTCCTTCTTTAATTAATTCATTTAGGTATCTTCGCAATCAAATCCTAAATAAATTTCTTCTAAAAATTTTTGATTTTCTTTTTCATCAAATTTACTATAATTGCATAAACAATCCAAAAGCTTTAGTTTTTAAAAGTTTTTACAAACTGTGGTTAAAAATTGTAATGATTTTGGCTGCAATAAATATATTCTAGTTTCTACAGCTTGGAAAAATGCATTAAATGAATTTAAAAAATTCAATATATATTTTAAAAACAATAAATAAGCTTTTGTATCTATATTTTGCATTATAGACAATAAATATGTTCCGATCTTTGTCTTTTCGCTTACGGTATTTTCATTCAGAAATAGCTTGACAGTATTCCAAGACTCAATAAGTCTTTCAACACATGAGTGGTGAGAAAGCCACCGTGTATCAGACAATTTTAAAATTTTTCGGTTTGTTTCTTGAAAACATTCGCTAAATTCTTGATAAATAGCCGAACGTTTCGGACTAGAATTAATAAAATTTGTAAGTTTTTTTTATAAATTCCTCGCAATAATCGGGTATTTTAGCAAATGTGGCATGTGCAACAAATGCAGCCGAATGGCATGGACATGCAAGTGTTATTAAATTTGTACAAATTTCTTCTAATTTTTTTAAACGAAAGATGTTTACCTGTCATTACGGACGCATTGTCGCATGACACAAGGCAACAATATTTTAAAAAGGAATATTTAATTTCCATTTCATATTTAAATGCTTTAAATAATTTCTCTGCGCTGCAATCTTTGGCATCATTATTTATTAATTTTACTAATTGCGAGTGAATGTTTAATGTTTCCTGATCAACATACCGAACAAGAAACGTCATCCATTTTTCATTAGAAATATCAGACGTTTCGTCTATAAAAATTGAAAATTTAGTATTTTGAATGCTGTTAACAACACGATCCGTCTCAACTGGACATATCACATTTAAAATTATGTTAGTACATTTTGTTCGTCCCATACTCATATTTTTCAAAACATTATAATCTTTTACTATTTCTTGAAAAAGAGTCAGAATTTCATTTGCCGTTTGATACGATATATTTTTGTTCGAGATTAATGCAGCAAAGCGAATTTCTGCTATTTTCTTCCGCTCTTCAAATGACAAAAGAGATTCATTCATATTTATATCTTTATTGCATATTTGTTTCATTTTTTTTACACATTATTTGATGTTTTTTGGATTCTACGTGACGATAGAGCTGACACACTGCACCGGCAATAGACGTATTACAAAATGTGCAAAAAGATGAATTTATGTCATCCGATACTTCGCGTAGCCATGGTTTAAACAATTCGATGTCTAACCATTGTTGTTGAAAACGTTTTTTGGATATTGTTTTATTTAAATTTTTATTATCATTATTCGATAATACCGATGTGTTTTCTTTAATATTATTTTTATGACACGCAGAATCCGCATGTCTTAAAACGTGTGATGTACTACACGAAAAATTTCTATTGCACACAATACAATGGAAAAGGCTTTCATTTAATGATACTTTACGAATCCAAGATTTAAATCAGTCAACACTAAGCCAAGCTTCTGAAAAGTTTCGGTTAGTTCGCTTCTTTTTAATTATATCACACATTTTTACAGAACGTAAAGATTGGTAAAAGCTAAGACTGTAAGAATGAAAGAGATAAAAGATAAAAATTTTTGAACAGATATTTAACACAAGTACACGTATTACTACTTTACTTGCACTAAATAAAGTGACAAAGCAAAGGATATTACAATTGCGTGATAAAACAAATGCATCATAAATTTTTTATCGGTAATTCAGTGAATTATTACATTAGAAACATCATAGAACAAATACGCCACAAATTTTCAAACGGGAGGTTTAGTCAATTCTAAGAAATTAAGATGTCATGATACGTTATATTATAACGCAGTCAGATGGCGCGCAGTGAATAAAAAGGATAAAAAGTAAATACATTATCAAATTAGAGGACGCATAGATGGCAATAAAGTTTTAAATGGCGGATCTGGAACTGTCATGTAAGTAATACATTAAATTATTTTTTATATTTTTTACGAAAAATTGTATGTGTAGACTACCAGACAATTATAAAAATATATATAAAAATGCAAATACATATAAATAAATAATAAATACATTTTTTTATAGAAGTTCTACAAAATTTAAAAGATATGTCCTTGCAATCTTTCACCGATGGAGCTGTTGATGCAACAATTGTTGCAACAACAAAAACTGCAACAACAACAACAATTGCAAGAACAGTTGCATTTGTTGCAACAGCAGCCGCAACAACCGGAGCTCCAAAAATTGGAGCAGGAAATAATGGAGCAGCCGCAAGAAGCGGAAAAGAATAAAGAAAGTATGTTCATTATGAAATATTTATTATTATAATATTTTAATTTATTTATGATTTACTTATATATATGTTTATTTGTTACAAAATGAGGATGTGGGTGCGGAAACTCTCACGCCCGTTGGTATGTCCAACGGGGACGAATCCCAGCTTTAAAATATGCGGATGTGAGGGACAGCCGAGGTGGCCGAGGAAGCGACCGAGACAGTCGGGGTGGGCCGAGGGGCCGCCCCATAATTAATAATTATTATTTTTAATAAAAAAACTATAATAATAATAATATAATATGTAATCAAAATAAAAATAATTAATTGATTAAATTGTAGAATTTATTTCGTAAACCAAAATTAATCAGATCTTATGCATAGAATATTTTATTTGTGTCAATTATTAACTTTTTATAAAAGTAAGTTTATTATATGTTGTATGTTTATACGTCTTACATGTTTATTACATATTGGTATAATACATGTTATAATTGTAAAAAAAATTATTGTATTAATATAAATATTATTTATTTTTTGAATAATTTTATATTGCGACATATGATCTCCTACTGTGATATTTATTCAATTTTGTATAAGAAATAGAAAAAACATATTTAGAACATTTAAACACAAGAAAATAATCTCGACTTTTACTAATTCTAAGTAAATACTAACAACTATCAACATTTATAAAACTTTAAAAACTGTTTTGAATATTTTTTGACTTTTTTTAAAGCTGGTTTGATTTTTTACCAGTAAATTTTAGGTTTAGCTGAAATTCGAGATTTTATAGTAACATATAACAAAAATTTTATAATATATTTATAAATATTTTAATATTTTCATAATATACTTAATATTTTATTAATATTTTTTTTAGGAATTGTTTTAAAGATATAATTTATAAAAAAAAATATACAACAATTTTCATAGTGACTCTCACTAGTAATGTTTTATGGATTTTATGGAAGTCAAATTACAAAATATTATCGTTTTCAAATGATACAAGTCATCACTCAAAAGTTAAAAATCTGTCTTATGTAATAGAAGTAGGTATTTGGATTTTTAAATCAAACCAAACATTTTAAGAACACTGCAGCATTATTTGATTATATTATTAATTTGACAATTTTTAATTTAGAATAAAGAATTTTGCACTTTATAAAAGTAAGAGTGTCAAATGGGACATAGTACTCAGGGTTGTTATGTTTTAAACATTTAAGTTTAAAACAAATGTTTAAAATATGTTTTTAACATCTCAAATTAAACACAGTTTTGTTTTAAACATGTATAAAACAAATGTTTAAAACATAATTTTTTTAAATGTGTTTATTAAAACTATATTTACAAATTTTTGAAATTTAATTTTGAAACTTAAACTATTAAATTAATCATTTTAATTTGCATATGTGAATTTATTTTATATATGACATACACACACATCTAAGTATATATTAAATGCATAAATAAATGTAAACTAAAATTAATATAATATAAATTAATTAAACTATAATTTATGTAACCTGACAAAAACAGAGAAATCAATTTTATAATAAACGTAAAAAGAAATATTATTTCTAATCATCTTTAATTAAACTGTTTGAATTTAAAGTTCGCATAATAGATACTAGCTTGGACGCTTTTTCCGTTCCTAGCCTATTACGTATTTTAGTGTGAACTAAACCAAAAGTAGAAAATAATCTTTCAATTCCTGCAGAGGATGCAACAGTAGTATGCAGTTGCATAGATAGATCAAACATAGCATCATCATTTACGCTGCTTCGAAGAGCACACCACCATGATATCGGATTGACATTACTTATGTTTTGAATTGAAAATAAATATTTTCTATATGGTGAGCTTTGTGCTTGATATAAGATTATAAATGACATTGCTTCTGGATGATATGCAGCTGCATATTCTAATGCTTCCTGTATTTGATTCTGATTTAGTTTTTGGCCTTTGTAACGATGATCTAATAAGTTCGCTAAGTAATGAAATGGTGTCATTGCCATTTAAAGCGAGTTTTAAAACAATCTAATTCCAAATTACTAAAGTTTTCTTTTTCGACATTTTGCAATAAATCTATTCATATTTCAGTAGCCTCTCCAATAGAACACGTTTCTTTTTGAATTTTATCCAACGCATTTGAAATTTTTTGCAACTTAAATAAATATTTTTCTACATTATTTTTCAAATCAAGATTGTGAACTTTGGCATATATGTCTGTATCAATTGCAACACGGTTTTCTGTACATACTTTTACAAGAATATGCCAATTTTTTAAATACGATTCAAAACAATCGGACAAAGAATTCCAACGTACATCTATAAGTAAATTAAGAGAAATGCCGCCCGCTTGTTTACATTTAGCCGCTGGAAAATGAGTACATTTAAAATATTTTATAATTTTTTTTATCTCAACCTTTAGACCTGGCACATCTATATCTTTGTCTTTTGCCAATAAATTTAAAATATGTGCAGAACAACCGTATGTTATTATGTCTGGCATGCCTAAATCTTTGCACTCTGAGAGTTGATTTCGCATTTTACTCATGTTGCATTATCAGTTACAAAACTTTTAATAGAGCAACCAAATTTTTGGCAATTTTTGATTCCTGTTACCGCTAACTCTAATAAATAATTTGCAGTATGTCTATTTTTTTCTGTGTCAATTGTATCAATTAAATGAATATTTCCTTCTGATATGTCAGTTACTGAGATGCAAACAATTGGTTCAACATGAATATTACTCTAGCCATTCATAGCCATACATACTACTTTACTTTTCAATATTTTGTTTTATGGAAATATAAACCTCATCTAATAACTCGTTTGCAATTTCATGACGAGTTGGTGGCTTGTAACCCGGACGTAAAAGATTAATCATTTTTTTAAATTCTTTGTGTTCCACATGCCGAAACGATGAGTTTGTACTATATATAAATTTTGCAATTTGGAGATCAATATTTTTACTTTCAATTTTTGTAGTTCTTCTTACGAAAGAATCCAATTTAGTAGAGCTTGATATTCCTGAAGAAGTTTGATGACGCTGAAGATGATACAGTAATATTTCCAATAGAATCAGAAACTTTACTTCGTTTGTTCTGTGAATCTATAATTAAATTAGAAAATACATTGGAAATTGTATTACAAACACTTTTATATTTTTCAGTCAATTTAGTCAGTCATTAGAAAATATATGTAATTTATTTTTATAATGTGTATGTAATTTACTTTTATATAATTTAATTTTTCTATGATAATTTTATGATACTTTTAATGACAATAATATATAGTATTACTATTTTATTTTGTAATGCAATGTTGATATATGTATATACTTTACAACTTTGTCCTTCCGATTCATCATTATGATTATCGGTCGCTTCAAATTCATCGTCTTCTGCGTTTTTATTTATAGGATTACATTTCTCCTGTATATGCACCGTCATACGTGCTACTAAAGAGCACATTTCTATTTTACAGTGTTTGCATTTGGCTCTTATCGATTTGTCGTCCTCTTGCACTTTAATAAAATGTTGCCAAATTGCATTTTGTCGCCTACATAAAAGTAATGTAGAAAAATATTTATTTAAGTTGCAAAAAATTTCAAATGCGTTGGATAAAATTCAAAAAGAAACGTGTTCTATTGGAGAGGCTACTGAAATATGGATAGATTTATTGCAAAATGTCGAAAAAGAAAACTTTAGTAATTTGGAATTAGATTGTTTTAAAACTCGCTTTAAATGGCAATGACACCATTTCATTACTTAGCGAACTTATTAGATCATCGTTACAAAGGCCAAAATCTAAATCAGAATCAAATACAGGAAGCATTAGAATATGCAGCTACATATCATCCAGAAGCAATGTCATTTATAATCTTATATCAAGCACAAAGCTCACCATATAGAAAATATTTATTTTCAATTCAAAACATAAGTAATGTCAATCCGATATCATGGTGGTGTGCTCTTCGAAGCAGCGTAAATGATGATGCTATGTTTGATCTATCTATGCAACTGCATACTACTGTTGCATCCTCTGCAGAAATTGAAAGATTATTTTCTACTTTTGGTTTAGTTCACACTAAAATACGTAATAGGCTAGGAACGGAAAAAGCGTCCAAGCTAGTATCTATTATGCGAACTTTAAATTCAAACAATTCAATTAAAGATAATTAGAAATAATATTTCTTTTTACGCTTATTATAAAATTGATTTTTTTATTTTTGTCAGGTTACATAAATTATAGTTTAATTATAGTTTATATTATATTAATTTTAGTTTACATTTATTTATGCATTTAATACATACTTAAATGTTGTGTGTATGTCAAATATAAAGTAAATTCACATATGCAAATTAAAATGATTAATTTAATAGTTTAAGTTTCAAAATTAAATTTCAAAAATCTGTAAATATAATTTTAAGAAAATTATGTGTGAAACATTTATTTTTATCTTAAATTTTAAGATGTATCTTTAAATTTAATTTTATTTCTTTATAAAGTTTCTTTAAAAAGTTAATCATTTTATGTATATGTTTTAAAATACGTTTTTCTTGTTTTAAAGATGATTTTTTTTAACATTGTTTAAAACATGTTTAGAACATTATAAACATGTTTTAAACAAAAGAAACAGAATGTTTAGTTAAAAAAGAAAAAAACATATTTTTGACCAATCCTGATAGTACTATCTATATATATTTTTTGTGTTATTTATATTATTTATATATCTCATGAATCAAAATTCACTTTCGCTCGAAAATGTCAATTTATTGGAAAATAGGGAAATCGTTCTCTGAGTAATGAAATCTGTTTCATTCGAAAACGATATGACATCTAATAATAAATAACATAACCCACTCGGCATGTAACATTGCCGAGATACTGAAACAATGACAGCAATATTTCAGAAATACTACATGCCGAGTGGGAAATTAGCATTAAAACAATTCCTTTTAAATATAAACAGAAATACACTAACCTTTTTCATCCAGCCTTTCCTGAAGGAAACTCTACGCTCGCTGGGATATAAATGTTTTTATTATGCACACGACTCATGTTTTTAATCACAAATCACTACACTAAATAATACTATTATGTAACACACGTAATTACACAAACACATTAATGTTTCTGTCAGCTCGTTATAACCAGTGATATCACGACTCTGCACTTTTAGTACATGCAAGAGTGATTGTCCGCGCACCGCGTACTAGATCAGATATCAGATGATCGCGTAAGGATATACACATATGCGCATGACTCGGCTTAATCGCGATACACATGTACTGATATCGCGCGTTTCTCTCTCTAAAAGAGATAGACCATAACAAATATATATGCCTTGAATTGAACTTTATTGTGAGTATAGTAATTGATTACAAAATTTATCTATATTGAAGAACAGAGAAGTATGCATAATTTTTTTATAATAATGTAGATATTTTCTGACTCGTGCATTAGAAGTTGACGTATGTCGTGTTGTCATTTAATCATGATACTCAGTACAAAAAATATAAATAGAAAGCTTATGAATCAATACAATTATGGGACATTTAATAAGTTATATGACATATTGGCATAAACCACACTAACGTACACCTTATAAATAACAAAGTTTAATTTTTAAATTTGTGAAATACTTTTTGTCAAACATAAAATTTTGATAAATCATAAAACAAAAAATTTTTAAAAATTGTATGACTTTAACATACTTTCTGTTATTAATAATTTTAATGTTGTGTGTGTACATAATTATTATAAAAACGTTAAGTGTGTTCTATAAAATGTTATATCTAAAATATTATATTATGTCTAAAATAAATAAATATATATACGCGTTTATTAATCTTAATAATTTAATTAAACTATTTAATAGAAAGTATGTTAGTCACACAATTTTTAAAAATTATTTATTTTATGATTTATCAAAATTTTATGTTTAGTAAAAAGTATTTCACAAATTTAAAAATTAAACTTTGTTATTTAAAAAGTGTACGTTTATGTGGTTTATGCCAATGTGTCATATAATTTATTAAATGTCCCATAATTATATTGATTCATAAGCTTTCTATTTATATTTTTCGTACACTGAATATCATAATTAAATGACAATATGACATACGTCAACTTGCACGAGTCAGAAAATATCTACATTATTATAAAAAATTATACATACTTCTCCGTTCTTCAATACAGATAAATTATTTTGTAATCAATTACTTTACTCACAATAAAGTTCAGTTCAAGTCATATATATTTGTTATGGTCTATCTCTTTCAGTTTAAAAGATAAAAGGGGGTGATTACTTCCAGGTGAGACTGTATATATGTATATGAATATAAATATGAATATAAATATATGTATATGAATATAAATAATAAGTTATAATTTGTATATAAAGATGGAAATTTCTACAGACGTTATTAGTATATTATTACTACTAAAATTTTTGATATACAATTTGTATTAAATTTTTTTATTTGCATAATTTAAAAAAATTTTCATAATTTAAAAAATGCAAAATGTACGATCGCCTGGCGTACACAGGCAAGTGTGGACATGTATATCTTGGTACTCTGATAGTACAGTGGAAGAACAAATGTTCTTGATCTCGTGTCCTTGGCTAGCGGCGTCAACATATCGTCGTCAATATCATGTCCGTAAGGAGCGGTGACCGTCGCCGAAAAGTCGCTGCCACGTGGATTTGAGCCTAAGTCCGCGTGGTGAGAAGCCCGCACTTAGCCTGCGCCACTACAGATCGTACCCACAATCTTTAATATGTCGATACTATTATTTATGTTATCTATACACGTCTCTAACAATAAGTTACACAAACATCAGTATATGTTATATATAAAGCACGTCGTTTAATCTTATAGCATAAAAAATATTCCATACAACATAAAAAGTTTCCACAAAAATGGATTAATGAAACTTTTTTAATTAAAAATGACACAAAACACGATATAAATGGACTAATTTTTAAAATGCAATAAAAATTATATGAATTAAAATTATTAAATAAAAATAAAAATTATATCCTAATATCATTACGATCACATAATTAAAATTATGATTATTTACCTAATTAAAAATTACCCGATTAATATCGTGCTTCGTATCTTTTAATTAGAAAAATCTCATCCAATTACTTTCGAATCGATAAAATACGAAGTAAAAATCGGAGGATTCTCGCGGGCAAGACTTCGGATAGACCCTCTAATGTTAACTATCTCGCTTGTTCCTTATACGTTCTCGCTCTCTCTTTCGGCGAGTCGCCGGCATCGGGAATCTTTCCTTATTCTACAAATATAAACATTTTATTGAATAAAATCTAAAACTTTTATTTTGCATTTTATCGGTTTGAAAATAATTTTAATGAATTAATGATATTTTCCCAATTAAAATGACACCAAACATGACATAAATCGGATGATTTTTAATTAACCAATTGTCAAAATTAGGATTATCTTTTTATTTAAAAATCGATTTATTAGAATAAGGAAAAGATTCCTGATGCCGGCGAGTCGCCGAAAGAGAGGGCGAGAACGTATAAGGAACAAGCGAAATAGTTAACATTAGAGGGCTCCGAAGTCTCGCTCGCGAGGATTCCTTTGTGTATTGTTTTTCGTATCATATATCATCTCACTACAGAAAATAAATTTTTTTATTTCGCATTTTATTGGTTTAAAAATAATTTTAATGGATTAATGAGATTTTTGCGATTAAAATGACACTAAACACGACATAAATCGGATGATTTTAATTAGAAAGATAATCGTAATTATGACAATTGGTTAATTAAAAATCATCCATTTTATATCATATTTGGTGTCATTTTAATTGGGGATATGTCATTAATTCATTAAAATTATTTTCATATTGATAAATTGCGAAATAAGAAACTTTTATTTTATTTAGTACGATGATATGTATACATGAAAGATATAGCTAAGCGAGCCTCGCGAGTGAGATTTCGATTTTCTTTAATGTTTGCCATCTCACTTGTTCCTTATTCGTTCTCGTTTTCAAGTGAGCGCACGTGCTGCGGCCAGAAAATCCTGATTTTTCAGTTCTTCAGTATACATCGTATCGTATAGAGTTGTCAGTAGTCAGTGCTGTTTTGCTATATTATTGTGATCGAAGCAGCGACAATGGCGAGATGTAAGTACTTTTATATTCTATACATAGAGTATTATAGAATAACATTTTTTTATATAGAATATTTATAAAGTAACATTTTTAGTTGATGTATTATAATTTATGAATCTTACTTATTACGATGCATAAATTATAATATACTGATAATGTCATTATAAAATATACAATCTTCTCTCTTTCTTCTTCTCTCTCTCTCTCTCTCTCTCTCTCTCTCTCTCTCTCGCTAAATAAATAAATAAATAAATAAATAAAAAGTATATATATTAATATTTATTTTATTTGTAGCGAAAAGTGAAGGCAGTACTTTGCCGCCAGGACAACCGCGGAAAACGACGGCGACGACGCCGCTTACCATGGACACAAGATCCACGGCGACGGCGCACCCTCGCCACCCTGCGAGCGTATATTCAAGAGTGCAGAAAAATAAGGTTAGCTTTTATTTTGTAAATAAAAAGTAAAAATGAGAAAAATATATTTTTTATTTGATTATAATGTGTATATTTCTTCTCATTTTTTCATTTGCTGTGTATTACAGTGTGTGTGTGTGTGTGTGTGTGTGTGTGCGTGCGTGCGTGCGTGCGTGCGTGCGTGCGTGCGTGCGTGCGTGCGTGCGTGCGTGTGTGTCAATTTTTTTGAAATAATTCTCATATTTTAATTAAAGAAATTTTATGATGAAGTAATAATAACTGGTGTGTGTTTAAATTGGTGTGTATATTACTGTTATTTGCAATTCACATTTATATGTAAATTATCCAATTATATCCATTGGAAATAATAATAATAATATAAAAATAGAAACATACACTAATTATTACTTTGTTATAAAATTTCAATTAGAATATGAGAAATATTTCAAAACGATCTCATACACACACACACACATTATAATACACTTGACATACACTTGACATACATATATTTTTTTTATGTATATAATTATTTTAAAATAATATAAAATATTACATCTATGTATACAGGGTCCCAGAACAACCTTCCGTCCGTAAAATGGCGTATTCCTGACACAATTCTAAGATCATTTTTCCTTTACCAAAATTTGATTTGAAGCGTAGTTTTTGAGTTATAAGCAAAAATAGTTAGCAAATCACACGTCGAGTACAGAAGGCAGGCAAGAGCGGCGCGCCGCACCGCGAGCGCGGGCGCAGCTGACTGTCCAACGAGTGATTACCGCCGCATGAGTCAAAATCGCTAACTATTTTATCTTATAACATAAAATTATGCTTTAAATAAAATTTTGATAAAGAAGAAAATATCGTATAATTACGTCAGGAATAAGTGTTCCTTAAAATAACGTCGGACGCTGCGATCAGCTGATTGCTACACGCGATGTGTGTTGGCTGAGTGTGTGTGTAAAAGAAAGGGACAAAGTGAGAGAGAGAGAGAGAGAGAGAGAAAGAGAGAGAGAGAAAGAGAAATAACCGTCTCCGCGACGGCGCCGCGACGCTCTTTCGATTGTCATCGACCGCTCCTTCGATTGTCATCCACATTGTTGTCGACGATCTCAGACCGATCGATATATTGATTTTCCGGCTCAGCTGACAAGGGACCGTCATACAATGATACAAAAGTTAGGTGATGATTTTGTGCTCATCTAATAAAGCATCCTTCAAAAAGTAATATATGAAAGCCATTTGCTAATGTAACGCCTATTATCGGATTCTTGGGCCGCCAAAGTAGGCTAAATTGGCTACCTATGCGTGAATTTTACAGAGCCCATCGCTAGGAGACCAGTGTACACACACTAATATGCAGTCAAATCACATGAAAATGACCTACCAGTTAAGAGAAAAAAAATTATGCATAACACATCGGTCAAAAAGTCCCGAGGCTAACTAAGAAAAACACATTTTTTTGGCAAAATTCGATTTTATTCGTCAACATAGTCTCCTTTTAGAGTGATACAATCATTCCAGCGCCGCTCTAACATTTTGATCCCTTTTTTATAAAACGATTTGTCTTTACCCTCAAAATAAGCATTTGTTTCGGCTATGACTTCAGCATTTGACGCAAATCTTTTTCCCTGGAGCATCTTTTTGAGGTCTGCGAACAGATAATAGTCGTTGGGGACCAGATCTGGAGAATACGGTGGTTGTGGAAGCAATTCGAACTTCAATTCGTGCAATTTGGCCATTGTAACCATTGACTTGTGACACGGTGCATTATCTTGATGAAAGATCACTTTTTTCTTTTGCATTTGAGGCCGATTTTTTTTTATTTCGTCGTTCAATCGCTGCAACAACGCTATGTAATATTTGCTGTTGATGGTTTTTCCTTCTCAGCGTAGTCGATGAACAATATTCCTTGCGCAACCCAAAACACTGAGGCCAAAACCTTACCGGCCGACATTTGCGTTTTTGGTCGCTTCGGACGGTTTTCACCGGTTGCTGTCCACTCAGCTGATTGCCGATTTGATTCCGGAGTGTAGTGATGGATCCATGTTTCATCCATTGTCACATATCGACGCAAAAATCCTTTTTATTCTGCTTAAACAACTTCAAACTTCGCTCTGAATCATCGACGCGTTGCTGTTTTTGATCCACTATGAGCAAGCGCGGCATCCACTTTGTTGTGCCTCCGCGAAGGGGCACGGGATTGTCGGGATCGTTTCGGGAATGTCGGGGATGCGTCGGGCGTTTTCCCCCTTTGTTTTTTGTTATACTCGGCTTCTCTTTTAATTATAATTCGTTTTATTCTTTTTCTTCACGACATGTACAGTTCGTTTATCTCTTGGAAAAATATAAGATAATTTAATTGAAATCAATGGTGTGTTATTTTGTCACTGCTCCCAGCGAACGTTATACTACTCGCGCTTGCTGTCGGTTAGAGTGAGAGAGCGGTATCTCTCGTATACGCCGTCGTACCGGTAGTCTGATACGCGTCGGCTTATCTCAGGTGCGCGTATCTCTCTCAGTCATGCGAGTATGACTTTGTTGAATCTGGTCAGTAGCTGCTCGTGGCGATTATTACTCGTTCGGTTCTAATTAACGACTGCCCGTGGCTTCATCGCGGCGGGTGCTGAGCTTCCCTCCGAACTGCATGGTTTTTCGGAGGGGGTCCCTTAGCAACATGACCAAATATGGTTATGTTGCTGAATTCGCGTTTTAGTGCAGACGAGGACGTTCAAAGTCGAATTTCCTCGCTTGTACTTTTAACGATTCAGCGACACCTTTCCGGTGCGTCTCCGAGAGCGCTTTCCGGTTTCGCGTTCGCGCTCGGTCTCGGGCGCGCGTGGCTCGCTGCGTCAGCGGCTCGCGCGATTATCGCTTCGCTCGCGATGCATTCCTGCATCTATATAATTATATGTATATATATATATATATTTATCAAATCTGTAGCCTTTTCTGGGGCTATAACACCCCTTCCCCGTTGGAAAAGAAAACGGAGGTACAACGTTTTCTGTTTTAGTTATATATATATATACTATATATTTTCTTTTATATTATTTTCTTATTTTAGTTTACAATTTTGTTTGTTTTCGCGTTTACAATATTTAAATATAATCGTTTTTCTTATCTAAAATCGTGTGCTTAGGCTACGTTTTAATATTGGTTTTGGGAGTCGATCGATCGGTGTTAATCTCGGATGCATTGCTCCGTTTTTTGTATCTGTTAGGTATTCTATAATGTTATCCGCGTCGCGTATTAATTCTGCTATTACTGCGGTAATTATGGTAAAGTGTTCGTTTATCTTGCTGCGTTCGATATACTCAGTTACTCGTTTCTGTAAGAGGTATTCGTTACGTTGTATTGTATTTTCGATTTTATCAATATGCCCGATAGTCGTATTTATTATTTTAATTTGATTTTGTACGGCATGCTGTATTGTTTTTTGACTGTTTTCTAATATGTTAAGTTGTTCGTTAATTCGTTTTTCGTCGTTAACGTCCATTGTGCCAAATAAAGACTTTGATAAGGAACCTATTCCGTCTATGAGTCCTCGTCGTTTATTTGTCTGTTTTTTGTATATCGTTTTAATTTGTATTATGACATTTTTTAAATATTTTGCTTCTCTTTTTGTTAGAATGTCTAGGTTCACACATGTATCTCGAAGATAATGGGCGTGAAATTTCATAGTTTCGCATAATCTTTCGGTCTGTTTTAAATATTCGTTTATTTGCTCGTATCTTTCGTCTAAGTGTGATAAGTCTAATTTTATTACTAGTTTCCAGTTTTCTTTTGCGTAGTGGATTTGTCCGATTTCTTCGAAGAATAATCCTGGGTTATGTTTAAACTCTTGTATCTGGTATGAGAGATTCGTTTCGTCGTCTTTCGTGTGACCTTTGCTGATCCAGCAGGCGAATGTCCTGTAATATCATATTATATTTCATTTTATTATATTTTATCTCTTGGGTGTCGCTCGCCTTCTCTGACTTCGCGGGGTTCGCGCTAATCCAGCGGGTGATACACCGGTAATATTATAATGTGGGTTTAGTCTCTCAACGACTTTTGGTTGAGGTGGATCTAGCGGATTTATTAGAAAGATGTTGCGCTTCTTGCTTCAATGGAGCCTGCCAATTTGTCGCCAGTGCGATGGATATCGGGATGGTATTCATCCCGATATCTGCCGCGAGTGTTTGCGGGGGCGCCTACCGGTTGTGGGCTTACCGCCACCTGTGGACCGTGTAGTGCGGGCGCGGAACGCCGTCCTCCGAAGTTCCCGGGTCGCGGGGGGTACTTTGTCCCTCCGCGTTACGTTCTCGGTGCCTGGTGAGAGATTTGTGCGGGCAGTGGTGCCGGCCTTGGACCCGATGCATCCCGTCCGCTTGGAGATGAGAAAGGTCCATGACCAATTTGATTTTTACGAATTGAGATGTCGCCGGGGGGAGGAGGAAGACTAGGACATGGATCCTTGCAGAAGGTGAGTACTAGTTTTCTATATATGGCTTAAGCTTGTTTGCGTGTAAGCGGGTGTTTTTCCTTCCTTTCTTCACCGTGTAGTTGTTATTCGAATGCTTTTCGATTATTATGTATGGTCCGATCCATAGAGATTCGAGTTTTTTCGATCTTCCGCGTCGTAGCGTTTCATCATAAATGAGTACTTTATCGCCGATTTTGAACTTTGTTTCTTTTGCGGTTCGATCGTAGTGTTCCTTCGATTTCAGTTTTTTCTCTGTGAGACTATCTCTTGCAACTTGATTCGTGGCGCGTAGTCTTTCTTTTAGCTCTTGCGCGTAATCGTCATAGTTGTATGTCGGTTGTGGTGGTTTCGTTAATGCTGTCGGTATTTCGGCTTGGTGTCCGTATACTAGCTCGAAGGGCGTGTATCCTGTAGCTGTATGTGGCGTAGTGTTGTAGGTGAACATCGCGAACGGAATCCATTCGTCCCAGTCAGTCTGATCATTATTAATATAATGTCGTAGATATTCTGTTAATGTTCTGTGCGATCGTTCTAACGCGCCGTTACTTTCAGGATGATACGCGGTCGTCTGAATTTTATTTATTTTTAATAATTTACACGTATTTTTAAAGATTTCGCTTAAAAAATTTGTGCCTTGATCGGTTAAAATTTTTTCCGGTATTCCGTATTCTAAAATTATTTTCGTGGTAAATTCTTTACTCACGGTGTTCGCTTCTTGATTTGGTATCGGTATTGCTTTACTAAATTTTGTCAAACTATCTTGAAAAGTTAGTAAGTATTTATTTCCGGTATTAGTTATCGTTAATGGACCGACTATATCTAATGCACATTTTTCGAACGGTTTACTCGGTGTGTCGGTGATAACGAGAGGTGCTTTAAATCGTCGCGATAATTTATTTTTTTGGCAAGTGTCACATTTTTTAATGTATCGCTCGACGTCTTTCGTTAACCCGGTCCAATTGTGCGTGAGGCGAATTCTGTTTATCGTCCTCTCGATACCTTGGTGTCCTCCTGTGGGTGCATCGTGATATTCATATAATATTTGTTTCTTTTCTTCTGCGCTATAGGCACGTGTCGCATCGTTGCTATCTTTCTCGTTCTCTTCTTTATCTCTTTCTTCGCCGCTGATATCGCCCATCTCTTCGTCTTCGGCGGTGAGAATCTTTTCTCTCTCTTGCTCGTCGTTGTCTCGTGTTACGTTGCGGCTTAGCGCATCGGCGTTCGCGTTCGCACGTCCGGCCTTGTGTATGATCTCATAATCGTACTCTTCTAATTTTATTCGCCATCGAATTAATCGTGATCCTGGATCGTTCACGTTAAATAACCATATTAGAGGTTTGTGATCTGTAATGACCTTAAATTGTGTTCCGTACACGTAGGGTTGAAATGCTTTACAGCCCATACAATAGCTAATAGTTCCTTTTCGGTAGTGCTATAGTTTTGTTCCGCGCGGTTCAGTACTCGGCTGGCGTAAGCTATCGGTCGGTCGCTGCCTATCTTTCCTTGCGATAAGACCGCTCCGATCGCGTAGTCGGATGCGTCTGTAGTTATATTAAATTGTTCAGCGAAATCTGGATATTTTAATACGGGAGCCGTTATTAATTTATGTTTAAGTACTTCGAAAGCATTTTGTTGCTCTGCGGTCCACACAAATTTTTCGGTTTTCTTTGTCAATTTCGTTAATGGTTTAGCTATTTTCGAGAAATCTTTTATGAATCTTCGATAGTAACCGGCTAGACCTATAAATGATTGGATATCTTTCACCTTTTTTGGCGTCGGGAAATCTCTTACCGCTGTTAGTTTAGACGGGTCAGGAGATATTCCATGTTCCGATATTATATGGCCCAGGTACATTACTTCTTTGTGTAGGAATTCGCATTTATCCGGCTGTAGTTTTAAATTATTAGTTCGAAGTCGTTGCAGCACTTCCTTGAGTCGCTTGTTATGATCTTCGAGGCTTGCTCCGTAAATGACGATGTCGTCTAGATAGACCAGGCATTTGAGTCCTTGTACTCCTGTCAATACAGAGTTCATTAATCTCTGAAATGTCGCCGGTGCGTTTTTCAATCCAAAGGGCATTCTGTTGAACTCGTAATGTCCATACGGAGTTGAAAAGGCAGTTTTAGACTTATCCTTTTCGGCCATTGGTATTTGATGATATCCGGATGCTAGGTCTAATGTTGTGAAGTATTTTGCGTTTCCCAGCTGGTCCAGTATATCCGTAATATTAGGCAGAGGGAAGGAATCGCCGATCGTCAAGTCGTTGAGCTTTCGAAAGTCTATAACTATTCGAAGTTTCGGTTTACCTGATACGTCGGTCTTTTTTGGTACTACCAATAGCGGAGCGTTCCATTGACTCGCGCTGGTACGAATTATTCCGTCTTCCAACATTTGTTGCACTTGTTTATTTACTTCCGTCTTATGTTTCTCCGGAAGGCGATACGGTTTTACATTTACCGTTGAGGCGTCTACGCGCGTATTTATCTCGTGCGCTACCGTCGCAGTGCACGACAGTGGTTCTCCATTCAGGTGAAATATGTCGCTATATTCATCACATATCCTTGAGAGTGCCTGTCGTTCTTCAGAGTTGAGATGCTGTGTTCGCAACAATTGTCAGATGCGCTCGTTACGTGGGGTATTTTTATCGTCCGTCCCCACGGCTATTGTGTAGATACCGTGCGGGTTATCTTTATCGATGTCGTCTATTGTTACAACAGGTGTACGTATCTCAATAGTCTCGTCTGTTGTGTTGATAACGCTGATTGGGCAGAGAAAGTTTTTCGGTTCTACTAGACATCTTCCTATATATATTCCAGGGGCTGTTTCTTTCGCGCGTACTATTCCCGTTTCGTTTCGATTAGTCGCGGCTTGCACAATGGTTTCACTGCGTGGTTTCAAGATAATTTTATTATATGGTCGCATCTTGAGTACATCCGTACCGATTTTTAACTCTTTATTTTTGTAATCGCAGGATACCTTTTGCTTCCTTAGGAAATCGATTCCTAGTATCCCGTCGTATTCCATGGGGAAGTCGTCCTTTACTACGTAAATTGCATGTTTAATGTCTTGTCCGGTTAGATTAATTGTTGCATGCATCTTCCCTATTGTATATACTTTGTGTCCGGTTATTCCTATTAACGCTAATTTTTTATTGTATATCAATGTTTCGCCTTTTAAATGCTTTACTTTTATTAGTGATATGGTCGCACCGGAATCGTATAGCATGTTTATGCGCCCTGTTTTCGTTTCGCGTATGGGCATCGTTACGACGTCGAGTCCTTGTTTATCTCGCGTCTGTCGTACGTGGGTCACCTGATATTCCAGCGCGCGCTTTGCCTTGCTATCACTTCTTTCTTCTTCGTCGTTACTACGCTCGGAGTCGGAACTCTTTCCTCGCGTCTTATAACGCGTTCCTTTTGAATTAATTTGAATATCGCTCGATTTATTCGCGTTGTTCGGATTTTTTCGAGCCTGTGGTTTTCCTTGCGGTCGGCCGTTTAAAGACCAACACTCGTCGCGATTATGTCCGCGCTTTTTACAATGCTTGCAAAATTTTTCTACCACATTGACGCGTGGTCTTTCGGGTTTCGGCAGAGCGTATCTGCTCGTTCGACAATCTCGTCCATAATGTCCTATCTTGCCGCATTTAAAACACGTTGCATTAGTATCTCGAGGCGGTCGCGAGTAATTCGAGTCGAGTTTATTTTTATTTTGATAACTATTTGTTCTCGCTCCCATCGGCTTGATAAGTTTTTCTTCCGAGCTCGCGCCGTTTATCGCCTCTTGCAATGTCGAGAAGCGTTGTGACCGTACGAGTACTTTCAAGTCGTCGCGTAGTCCGATTTGATAATTAATTAACGCTTGGTCTCTGATAGTTTGCTGAATCGTGCGTTTTTGTTCTAGAGTATGCTCTTTTCCTTCGGTCATAGAGTCATATAATTTCATAGCTACTAGATCGACACGCTGTCCGAACGCGTAGGCGGTTTCGCTTGTTTTTTGTTTTAATGAATTAAATTCGACTTGCAAGTGTGTCGTGCTTTGTTTCGTTTGATAACAAGCTTCGAGTTGCGTCCGAAATTCATCGAAAGTGCGTATATCGCGTGTTTCAAAATCTTGTCGCGCTCTTCCGCGTAACTTTGTATATAATATCGCTTGCATAAGAGATTCTTCATCTGCCGGATTTGTATTTTGTATTGCGTATGTGCATGAATTCACGAAATCTTGCAACCTGTGTTGCGACATTCCGTCAAATTCCGGAATCATTTGCCTCGCTTCCTTTAACGTCAGGAAATTGGGTGCCATACTACGTCGGCTTCTAACGTCGCGATCGGTCCGTCCGTAATATATGCTTTCGGAAAGTTCTTCTCGACGGCTTGTATTTTGATCGCGTTGCTGTAGTTGAGCTACTTGCTCTGTTAAGAATTGTATTGCATAGCGCATTTCTCTTAACATGGCGGACGTAGAGTCGTTTGTCGATTCTTCTCGCGGTTGTACCGGTTGATTAATTGTTCGTCGCAATCGTGCGATCTCGTCGTCTACCGCGTCATTAGACACGTTTGCGGACGTAGACGCGCGGGGATTTTGAGCTTCTGCCATCTCGCGCGTTCGTGCGTAGATTTCTTCGGGATCAAAAATCTCGCTCTCGTAAGATGTCAATGAAAATTCTCGCCGAAGTGATACCTGGCTTGGAGTTCGACTAAGATACGGTCTCGTTCGTCTGGTTGAGTCGTGTAAATCGTCAGTGGGGTCAGTCGGATTATTTTCAACAAGACTCGCGTCGAAACTCGTAAATGGAAATTCGCGTTCTGTTATAACATTGCTCGGTAGCTCTGTGTCACTATCACTCGAGTATCGAGTTTCGAGGTTCCGTCGGACACTATCGCGTATGTCTCGGAGCGCTTCTACGGCTACACTCGCGGGACTTAATTCGCAATATTTTATAGCTCGATCTGCTCGCTCGCTAAGCAACCACGACTTATTTGCTATCGGTTTCGGTACGTTTCTTCCTTCCGACATTCACGCAAATTTAATTAAAATTAATTTGGTTCGGACTTACAGTAGTAGTATCGCTCGCATATTCGCTCGCTGTCTCGGTTCTCGCTGACGTTGCGTCCTTCGCTCGGCGGCTGATAAGGCTGGCGGTCGCGTTCCGGCGGCGATGCGTCATCGATGGAGTTGTCGTAGGTCGGGCGGCTTGGCGGCTCGCGTCCTTGCTCCAATCCTGCGATGCTCTGTTTATCTCGTAGTCCGTAGTCGTCTGCTCTGCATGTAGTTTTTCCTTGGCTTCTTGATGTCCGTCAGTGTTTGCTAACTTTCTGACGTGCCTGCCTGTTTGAGCACTTTTTATTTTATTGCAGGTCTTGCACGACGGTCGGGGTGCCAACTCCGCGACATCCACCGGGGGTGTTCCCTGGATCCCACCGCTGCCACCAAAATTGTTGTGCCTCCGCGAAGGGGCACGGGATTGTCGAGATCGTTTCGGGAATGTCGGGGATGCGTCGGGCGTTTTCCCCCTTTGTTTTTTGTTATACTCGGCTTCTCTTTTAATTATAATTCGTTTTATTCTTTTTCTTCACGACATGTACAGTTCGTTTATCTCTCGGAAAAATATAAGATAATTTAATTGAAATCAATGGTGTGTTATTTTGTCACTGCTCCCAGCGAACGTTATACTACTCGCGCTTGCTGTCGGTTAGAGTGAGAGAGCGGTATCTCTCGTATACGCCGTCGTACCGGTAGTCTGATACGCGTCGGCTTATCTCAGGTGCGCGTATCTCTCTCAGTCATGCGAGTATGACTTTGTTGAATCTGGTCAGTAGCTGCTCGTGGCGATTATTACTCGTTCGGTTCTAATTAACGACTGCCCGTGGCTTCATCGCGGCGGGTGCTGAGCTTCCCTCCGAACTGCATGGTTTTTCGGAGGGGGTCCCTTAGCAACATGACCAAATATGGTTATGTTGCTGAATTCGCGTTTTAGTGCAGACGAGGACGTTCAAAGTCGAATTTCCTCGCTTGTACTTTTAACGATTCAGCGACACCTTTCCGGTGCGTCTCCGAGAGCGCTTTCCGGTTTCGCGTTCGCGCTCGGTCTCGGGCGCGCGTGGCTCGCTGCGTCAGCGGCTCGCGCGATTATCGCTTCGCTCGCGATGCATTCCTGCATCTATATAATTATATGTATATATATATATTTATCAAATCTGTAGCCTTTTCTGGGGCTATAACAACTTTAAGCATAGCTTTTTCATAGACAAATATTCATGCACGATGGTGAATACACTGCCTTTTGATATCTTTAGGATGTCAGCTATCTCCTGCAACTTCACTTTACGGTTTTCCAAAACGATTTTGTGCACTTTTTTATGTTTTCTGGAATAACAGCCTCATTTGGACGTCCAGAGCGTTCAGCATCTTCGGTGTCTGTACGACCGCGTTTAAAATCAGCAAACCAACGTTCGACCATTGCTTTCGATGGGGCAGAATCCCCATAACACTTATCAAGCCAAACTTTTGCTTGAACGGTATTTTTTCCCATCAAAAAGCAATGTTTAATCAACACACGAAATTCTTTTTTTTCCATTGTTTTCGGAATATCAAAAGTAGCGTCACTAAAACAACTGTAACTTGTAAACTAATGGTCGAAATATGATGAAATTTTGACATGTATTATGTAAAGGTAGGCACTCTTTGAAAATCATAAGGATTTGTCCCTAACAGCACCACCTATATGTTAGCCTCGGGACTTTTTGACCGATGTGTTACATGTTTTTTCCAGTTTTTCTTCGAAACCTTATGCTTATGGCAAAGCGATGACATTTACAATGTCGATAGATCAAGGCAAGCTTTTGCTTCTTGTCTTGTTCGGACAACTGAAAGATGGTGAGTCCCCCCTTCTTTTGCAGGGCAGCAGTTGTGCACCTTTCGGCGGGTGATGTCCACCTTCATACGGATGTATAGATGATCCGAGAGGGTCTCCTCTGGCATCACCCGCCAATCGCGCACTTTGTCAGCCGCAGAGGGAGACGCTCATGTTAGGTCAACAATGGACTCCCCCTGCGGTCTGACCAGGGTGCTGCTCGATCCCTGGTTGAGTAGAACGAGACCGAGCACCGCCGCCCAATCCTCCATGACCTTGCCCTTACTGTTGCTATGCCGGGAACCCCATAGTCTATTCCAGGCTATTGAAGTCCCCGGCCACAATGATGGGTTCGGGGAGCTTCTCAAGGACGATTGGTGTAAGTTCGTCGAGGACATCCCCGAACCGGGCAGGGTCTCTTACGCTGGGGGGAATATAGCACCTCACCACCCATATTGGGCCCCACTCCACCGCGACATGTCTCCCCGCTCAAATCTTGTGACAGGGGGACAGTTTCTTTTCTCCAAGTGATAGAGACAGAGCCCAGGTCGTCTCCCGCCCAGCAGGGATGGCTGGGCGAAATTCTATATAGCTCTGCCGCTATCCCGATTCCGCATTTCCACTGCGCTAGAGTGTGCAGGAAAAGATCCTGGACTCTGGCGCAGTGTTCAGGTTTGTTTGGAGGAGGGCTATTCTGCTCATGATGTCATGAGACTTAGGTCTTCTCCATGACCACCTCTTCTAAAACAATGAGATTCTCAACGGGAATCTCCTTTGTAGCCGTGGCTGTTGCCACCTCCTTCTTATTCAGCGTAGTCTCTATCGCCTTCTTCTGGAGTTTGGGGGCTACGTTCTCCTTTTGTCCCTTGCTAGGGGCAGCGACTGGGGGAGAGGGGGTTTTATCACTCTCCTGTTTCGCCCCAGCCTTGGGGGCAGCCTTGTTGTTGCTGCCCTTCATCTTCTTTTTTGGGTGGCAGCTTTCGCTGCCAACATTGTGGTTGTTAGGCAGCCCACTTTCCGCACATAGGACACATCTGGTCCGTACGGAGCAGTTGGCTGCCTTGTGTCCCGCAGTGCCACAGTTGTAGCACAGGCCACTTCTGTCCGTAGCGTTGTTACAACACTCCCGGACGTGGCCCCGCTCTAGGCACCTGTGGCATTGCAGGGACCAGGCTTTTAAGGGCTCCACCGTTGCTGCCACCCATCCTATTTTGATTTTACCGGCCGCTATTATTTTATTTACATCGGCCAGCGGGCATTGTACCCAGAGGGTACCCATTATCTTGGGAGAGAATCTGATCTCCCTCGTTTTGACATCTGAAGCCAGGCACCCACCTATCCTCACCACCTCCGCCACTATCTTTTCCTTAGTGGCGGCGTAGTCCAAGCCACGGACCCTAACCTCACCCTTCTTGCAGGGTTGCGCGATCCAGACACCTTCCTTATTCTGGAGGGCCTTGCGAAGCTCCTTCGCAAATCTGTCGGCCTTTTCGGCCTTCTCAACCCTAGGGATTTCATAGATGATAGTTCCTGTTGCAGCTCTTTTTACCTTTAGGCTTTGGATGCCTAGCTGCTCGATATTGACATTTTGTTGGGCCAGCTTTAGTGTCTCAGCGTATTGCCCTCCTGGGCACGTGATTAAGATGGCTGCCATTCTCGGGACTCTTTGGTTTTTGTTCCCCCCTGGTTTTTTAGTGGGCTCTGCCGCTTTTTCCTTCTTCCTAGAGCCAGGAGGGGGAGAGGCCTTTTTACCACCAGCAACGGCGGGTTTGAGGGGCGCGGTGTTTTTCGCCGCCTCTTGTCTCCTCGCCTTCCTCCCTACCACCTTCGACCAGGATGTTCTCTGGTCTAGGGAAGGTGGCGGAGGGTTTTGAGGAGCGGGCAGGGGGGAGTTCTTAGCCTGGTCTCCCTTGGATCCAAGCTTGGACCTCTTCTTTTCTTCCCTTTCCTTCGGGGGCCGTAAGGACCACGGCCTTGACCTTTGTCGAGGCCTCGGCGTACTGCGGGCCCCCAGAGGGGGGATCTTGCCCGGGGAGGGGGTGTTGTTTTAAGGAGATTTTTCTCTCCCCACACAATTTTGCCCTCCTCTTCAAGAGTTAATCGATGCTCGCCGAAAGAATATCAAATTTTCGATGGGCCTCTTGGGTTTTGACTCCGGGCGGGTACCTCTTCTCCAGCTCTTTCCTTTTTCCTCTTTATCGAGGGTAGCAGAAGGGGCTGCTGGGTGGGCAGGCCTTCAGCCGTCATAACGGGGTCGACCTCCATTAAGTCGGCCTTGTCTGACTCGACTTCTTGAGCGGCGGCGGAAATCTTCTGCACTTCCTTCTTTTCACCGGGTCCTCTATTGGTAGTAGGGCGAGGGGGATCCGGTTTCTTCTTCCCCTTCTTATTGCCTTGTTCGGTGAGGGCCATGATTTTCGAGTTAAGGCGGATGTTTTCTTCCCTCAGCTCTTTAATTTGGTCCTCCATCCCCTTCAGCCTGTTCTCCGAACAGGCTTCTGTTTTCCCCGTGATGAGTACCCTCATCACAAGGGTATATATCGCTGCCTGCTTGTTGCAGGCAGCTTGGCCAACCTCTTTTTTGACCGTGCCCTTCATGCTTTTGTAGCGGCACGCAACTTTTTTGAGGACTGTTGCACTGTCAATGCATCGCGAGGATATCTCATTGAGAGAGGACTCTTTCATATCCTCAAGGAGATCCTTAACGCCGTCCTCGTACCTTTCCCAAGCCTGGGATTCAGAGAGGGGGGTGGCGAGCAAGTCTCGCTACTCCTCTTCCGCCCTTCTGTCTTCCTCCTCAGCTTTTCTTGCCTTTTTCCGCTCATAATCTCCGGTGGTGACGAGGCGCCCTTGCTTCCTCTTTTTGGGAAGCGGCATCTCCTCCGACTCCGGGGTATGCTCCTCCTCAGTTTTCTTGCTCGTGCTCGGTGATGGTGTCGAGCCGAACTTAAAAACTGCAGGGTCCTCCCTGCGTAAGCGAATTTGCACCGACTTACTTTCCACGACCTTCACCTTGGAACACCATGGTCCCGGTCTCCTTGATGTCGTCTCCTCCTTTCTCTTCTCCTCATCCTGGTTAGTGTTAAAAGGCGTGCAATTCATTGTAAAAGAATCCCACGCATCACTGCGGCTCCGTCACCCAGAGTGTACCCTCACCGGCCGCAGTGTCCCAGAACAAGCCCGGAAGCACTCCACGACCGGGCCTCCGAGTTCCCTCAGGAGGGGTGACATACAACTCGGGCCGAGGGAATGTTACATCCCCGGCACTGGTCCCCAGCCCCTTACTCACCCATGGAGATTTTTACAGCTCCATGGGCTTTCGGGGATTCCTGACCTTCGACCTCCAGGATACCGCAGCAGGTGGCGCCACCCGGGAGGTCCCATGGACAGTTGGGCCTGAGTCGCCGCTCCTCGGCCCAGCCTTACTCGCCATAGCAGCCAGCGTACCGTGTTAACGTCCCTCCCAAGAGAGATCTCGGAGGGGACCCGGCGTTGCACCGTTTCAGAAGGGGAAACGGTCACGGTGCACCGCCGGAGGCGCCCACACTCGCTGCCGAGCCCTGACCTCGGAATACGTCCGAGCGACCCCGGACCGACTCGGAGTCGCCAGGCTGTGCCCGCTACGACCCGCGCCGGTCTCCTGCGCCGTCCCGACCCCGACTTCGAAATACGTCCGTGCGGCTCGAGAACGGCCCAGGCCGATGGACCCGGGAGTTCCGGAACATAATCGGCCCGTTCCACTACTCTTCGTGGCCGCGCGCTTAGGGGCAAGCCCACTAAGCCGCCTGTCCGCAAGAGAGGAGTCCCCGACCGTGGAACGCCAGCCGAAGCCGGCACCCACATCCCTCCCGAGGGACGCCGCGCAGCGGGAGCACCCACTACGCGGAAACCCTCGTGTGCCGGGAGCACCCAGCCGTGTCACGGGTGGGGAACAAGCCTCCCCTATCGGTGCCGTACCATCGGGCGATTGAAGTCAGGGCCGCCAACCCCTACCGATGAATGAAGACAAGCCTCTAACGGAGTCGCCGTGCTCTAGGTGTACCTCACAGACTGCAGGGTACGGTGTACTCTTAGCTAGTTCCCGCCCGCCCCAGCCCTCTCCACAGTTGGACCAGGGGTACTACCCGGGACGACCAAAGACCAGAGCCCCCTCACCACGTCAAGGTGGTACGCCACGATGGGGTGCACCTCCTATAAAACAAAGGGCCGATAGATAGCCCCATAGTGGTGTGCGTACATGGTGGTGCCGTTTGACCGAACCGGGGCGATATCCTCTTTGGCCCTAAACTCGCCCGGGCCCACCATCCTTTTTGGCGTCCCCCGGGTGACACCCCTGGCCCACGCCTTTGCCTCCGGTGTCCACCCTCAGAAGGTTTCTATTTCGCGTGCGTTTTTCAGTTTTTAGAGTGGGCGAAACGAACTACCACTAGGCGGACTCCTGTATTGGCGGTCCGGCCGCAATCTTTATGGGTCTTCACCTTGACGAGGACTTTTCACAGGGCCCTGGTTTCGCAGAACCTCTCCTGGGTTCTACTACTAACAGGTTCCCGCTTCCAGTCCTTGATCTAGCAGAGTGGCGAGTTCCCAGTGAAAGAATCGAGACACGTACTAGCCCCAACGGCAGTTGGCCCGAAGGAGTCTTTTGTGCAACGACGCCCCAATTCAGTACGCACCGGTTTCTTCCGGTCAGACACCAGTCATTTCACAGGGTGTTATCGCATTGTCGATAAACATCCTGCCCCGAACGCCTCCGTGTTTTGTACAGGGGGTAGGCGCACCCCTGTTCGAACCGTGTGTAGCATCGGGACGGTAATGTCCTTTAACCCACATCGGGCTTTCTAACCCGTGTCCCCGCCTCCGCGTTTTTATACAAGGGGGAAAGCGGACCCCTGTGCGTACCGTGTATAGCATCGAGACTGCGGTCCTTCAACCTACATCGGGCATCCTGCTAACCAATCTATCCTTTCGGCATTCCTATACAGAGGAAAGAGGACCTCTGTTACGGTGTTTGGTGACTTTGGACTCGAATCCAGCCGAAGATCTCTCCATCACCCACCACCAGAACCCGAATCAGGGGAGAGCGATCCCCTGATGCCTCACCCTGCTGTCAAGTCAACAGATCGAGGTCCTACCCGAACCCTGCATCGTAGGGTGAATATCTACCCTACTACAACCACGCGATGCCGGTGAAACCCGTCGCCCCCGAAGAGTCGACAGATCCCTTGACACCGAGGTGGCCCGGAAGCAACGACCGTCCCAGGAAACTCGTCGGCACCCGTAGGTCCGCCTCCCCTCAAGAAGCCGTACCCCGAATCGCTCGCTTCCCGTTTTGGGATTTGCGACGCGTAAACCTCACTTCAGGATCGAGACTCATCGAGCCTTAAGCCATAATTCCCTCATCATCCGATCGGCTCTTTTGAAGAAAACTCCTCCGGAAGGGAGGACGCTCTTCAGGCGGGCACGCTAAGGCCCTCGCGTAGTGTCTTCGTTACTTCTCGACCCTCGCCCAGCCACGCTTCGGCTTAAGGGCTTCTGCCCCCGGCGTACTATGTGGTGTTCATCATCATTTCCGCCGCGACCGTCGCGCCTGTAGCAGAGACCGATTTGTACGCGTCCGACACCCAGATATGCATCCTGCCCGAGCCGGAGTCCAAGAGGAAATCCGGCTAAAGGTGCGTTCTTAGCTATCCTTCCACTCCGGTTTCTCGGGGCTTCGGGATAGAACCTCCCCACCACGTCAAGGTGGCGCACCATCGAGGAGGATCTGTTACGACTCCTAGCATAGCCTACCATTATGCTAATTTCACCTCTAGGTTCTAATTTGTCACGGTTTTGTTTTGGTACATAAAAGAATGCGACACAACCAAATACTCTTAAATGCTCCAGTGAGGGTTTACGACCAAAAAATAATTTAAATGGAGTATTTGTTTTACCTTTTCTAGGAGTTAAGTTTGAAACATGACATGCCGTTGCCAGTGTTTCTGCCCAAAATTCATGAGGCAATTTACTATCATAGAGTATGGTTCGAGCCCTATCTAATAATACATGATTTGCTCTTTCTACTTTTCCATTGCTTTGTGGATTATATAGCACGGTTTTTTGAGGACTAATACCCGATCTAATTAAATGTTTATAAAAATTTTCGTTAATAAATTCTCGACCATTATCAGTTCTAATGCTTTTAATTTTAGTTTCTAGCCTGTTTTCGAATTTATTTTGAAATTCAATGAAGTAATTTAATGCTTCACTTTTATATTTAAGGAAATAGACAAAGTACATACCAGTGTAATCATCTACTATTACCATCATATACTTAGATCCTTTAATTGAATCCGTTGGCATCGGTCCACATAAATCAATATATATCAGTTCTAATGGTATACTAGTAATTTTGTATTCTACTATTTTATGAGGTTTTTTAGTTAACTTTGATGCACTACACGATTCGCAATCAATTTCATCTTTGCAAATTTTACTGGCATTTTCAACAAGAGATTCTTTGATTAGTTTGTCAATATACTTAGGACTCAATGTGTTAGACGTTTACGCCATAACATTTCATTACTCATTTTTCTTATATTTTTTGTACCCATAAAACAAGTATTGACTGTAATTTCGCTGTCTATAATACATTTAGGACCGTTTTTGATTTCTTTAGCTATTAGTGTTCTATTATTATCGTATATTAATACTAAGTCGTTACCGAGGGGTGTCTCACTCATCAAAAATTTGTACATGTATTGCGAATTACCGGGAATTCTAAGTAATTCCTTGTAATGCGACGTACAATTATAAGTAATGCGATGGAAATACGTGTAATGTTAAACAATATAAAGTAATTCCATGTAATTCTATATAATTCTAAAGTAATTCCATGTAATTCTATGTAATTCTAAAGTAATTCTATGTAATTCTAAAGTATAATATAATTCAAAACAAATGTACACAGTTTGGATATTTTAACTAAATATTCCTTTTTATTATTAAATTTTTTTATATTATTAAATTTTATTATATATACAATATATATTATTGTATATACTAAATATATTATTATATATACTATATATATTATATATATTTATATTATTAAATATTATATTATATTAAATTTTATTATATTGTATATACTATGTGTTACATATAAGTTAGTCATTATATAATGGATAATATAATGGATATAATGATGGTTTCAGTATCGTTTATATATATAAGCGATATTGAAACCATCAATATATATTCTCTTTAATTCTTTGTATTTTTTTTCAATTAATGTTTTTTCATGTCTACTTAAATGAAACGGTTCGGTTCCAATTAGAGTAACTGGTCCAAAGAATAAGTATTCATTTTGTACTATTTGAATGTCTGTTTCTTTGGGCCACTTATAAATGTCTAATTCGGATTTAAAAAATTTTATTTTTGCAGAATTTTCAAATACTTCAATAACTCTTCCAATATAGAATGTGTTATCATAGTAGACAGTATAGTATTTTTCTGCTTCTATTACTAACTTACTTTTTTGACTGCCCCCCTGTCCGAACGCAGGTGGGTTTCTTCGAGTTAACTTCATATTCTTTGTTTGCTTCATCAATGTCTTCAAATTCACATTCGAGTTCAACTGTACTTTCAAATAAAGGGTCTGTTATAGCCCAAAACTATAACTAATTACATTAAATAATATATATGAAATAATAATCAATTAATAATTAAGAAAATATAATAAAAGTATAATTGCGGAATACTAACGAAATAAGCCTTGCGGAATAAACGATATCCGCATATCGCGATCGGAGCGTTGACCGCGCGTACCGCTGACATAGCGAACCACGCGCGAAACCCAAGACGAAGTCGGAATATCACGGCGAGAATTGCAAAAGAGTGCAAGCCAGGAAGTCCGACTCTTGGACTCGCTGAGCTTGCACTCAGCGCGAGTTGAGCAATCCGACCGAATTTTAGGACGGTCGCTCAACGGTATAAAAAACCCACCTGCGTTCGGACAGGGGGGCAGTCAAAAAAGTAAGTTAGTAATAGTCGTAGCTGCGACGAGCAGTCATAAAGAATAATCAAAGTGCGCGAGTGAAACCAAGTGGGAACCTCCAACCCTCCCGACGACCGACGCGAAGGGCCCATCTTGCCTACGACGCAACACCAGGAAGGGAACCGACCTCGCCTTCATAGGCAATAAAACTGCGCTACACTGCTGTACTGGAGTAAATATATATTTCGATAACTATTACAAGGATTCTACGTTATTAAAAAGAACGAAGCCTTCCCGCGCCTTGAATCCTGCTCTCCTCCGCGGATCCCGAACTCAGTGCCGTCCCGCGGCATAACAGGTCATTATTTTCAGTTTTTTTCTTTTGTTTATTAACTCTTAAGTGAGCACACTTTTTATTTAATTTTTTTTTGGTTTTAATTTCTCCGAGCATGCCTCTTACTCGTAACAATCTATCTGAAGACAATCGACCACATTTTGTAAAAAAAAACCAACATAGTGTCGATTTCCATACTAATGCTATTTTATTTTTAATATAAACTTTTAAAAATAACTTATCTTTAAACTTATTATTTTCCTTCGCAAATGTATTATTTTTGATTTCCGACTCTGTTACTTCTGTTAATATATTTAAATCTTTTCTATATCCTGCGAGTCTTCTGGATGCATTTCTATTTCTTGTAAGTCGTCGTTAAAGTTTTCACTGCTGTCGATGGTTTCAGTATCGCAGATAAATCAATATTTTCCATTACATGGTTTGGATCATCTAAACTAATTTTTAATTTTACTGCGTCAATTAATGCTTGGTATTTTGCTTTATCGAGTTGGGCTTTAATTTTTTCAATTCTTGGAATGTGACAAGGAATTTTAGTTTCTGAATTGTTTTTTCCCACCTTTACATTTTCTTCTCTAGGAAATGTGAAATGATTACTTGAAATAATTAAAAATTAATATTATTAATTTTGAATAGACACTTAATATTTTATAACTTAAAAATATGCATATGACAAAGTACTAACCTGAATCAGCTGAAATATTATTCAAACATTGAATTGCATTTCTGTTCAGCAAGTCTAACATGTCAAAGTTTGTAACTGTGGAATAAGTTGACGACATGGCTCTAGTTTGACGAAAAAATTTTTCACATGTTAGCTGCTAAATAACCAAGATAAAAATAATTCTGGACAATTGTCTTTTCTACACAGTTCTAATATCAATAGCATAGCATGAGCATTTAACTCTATGCATGTATATATATTTAAAGTCAACCAGTTTTTGGACAAGGTAAAAGAATCTTGTTTTTTAAGCCATGCTCTCCATAATCGCAAAAAGAAAGTTGCATACCAAATATAATAAATTCTTAATTCAATGCTTATAGATTTATCAATATAAAAATCCATAATATAATGCGTTATTAAAAGCAGGTGTTTAGTTGCATTTGCATTGTCAATATTGTTTAATAATTCTAATACTTTTGGATCACACATTTTATTAATAGTATCAAAATTCATTTTATCAGTTTCTGAAAATAAAGCGATAAAAAAAATTATTATAATGTTAAAAAAGAATAATGATGCTAAAAAAAAGATTAGTTACTCACCGTCTAAATGATACAAAGTTAAAAAATGAGACGTTTTCGGATATTTTTCTATTAATTCTTTTAAGTGTTCTTTCGAAACAAAATATTCTCCCATTGGCATTATATTATTTTTTAACAATCTTGTTTTAATTTTTGTGGAAATATGTATTGTATCCTGGACCATAATTGAATCTTCTGTCGAAAATAGTATCTATAAAAAATATAAGTAAATATAAAATATTGTAAATAGAAATTACTGAATAAATATAAATTGTAAATATAAAAATAAATATAAATAAGTAATATATATATGGCATTTTTGAGACAAAATTTCTAAAGATTAAACATTATTTTTTTTAATTATGTTTTTGAAACCATAAGAAACTTGCCTTTTTATAACTTTATTTAAAGAATAAAATTTGTTAAACATATATATTAATAAACTTACTTTAAAATACGGCGCATAAGGTATATCTTGTGACATGTTTGGGAAATTTGTTTTCAATTTCATTGCTTTTAAGCATCTTGTATCTCCATCTGATGAAAAACCCATTACAGATATTCCGTAATTTTTTAATTTATTTTTTAAATAATTCCATCGTGTTAAAACATTTTCTGCAAAAAATTTGTTATTTGAACCAAAAATGGCCAAACAAAATGCAGGTGCTCCGTTAACTAATGGTTAGGCCATAAAAACATATGCATTTTGAGAAATTTCTTTATTTTTGAAAAACGTGTTCAATATGTTGAACTGAATTAACTTCATACTGATTTTGCAATGGAAATCCTGATGTTTTTGAAGTTTGACAAACAAAGCCGACCATTTTATTAGATTAGTTGAATTATATCTTATTCGTTTCATTATTGCAGTTTGATCTTCAGATATTAATATTTTCATTGGATAGTTTCTTGATTGCAGGAATGTTTTTAATTCAGAACATTTTAAATCTCCTTCTATTGTTTTTGGAAAATCTTTTTTCTATAAAATATTGTTATTGATGGTAAAGAATTGTTCATGTTTGCCATTAACGTTTCGTATGCAAGACGTCCTGCAGTGAGAAAGATGTAAAGAGATAGTTTTTTCAACTCGTCCGAAAAACGATTACATTGATATTTAATGTTAGAATTTTGTACAGCCGCATTTTTTAGCATTTCAAAAAAGCTTAATGGATTTTTAGTTTCGATTAAAGTTGAAGGTTCTTCATCCAGAAATCTTAAATTAGAAATGAATTCTTTAGAAATTATTTCACATTCACTTATATGTTGCTCGATACGTTCACAAATTTCAAAAAAGTCTGTGATTTTCTTTTGATTCATATCCAGAGCAAGATTTCTTTTTGTCTTTGTTCGATCTAATCTGTTTGAGAAATTTTTTTTCATGTGGAAGCTGGACAATTGCATCAGAATTATTATCGCTTTGTATTATCTGCTCAGTAATTCCTTTATCTTTAAACAAATTTGAAGAAAGATCCAAGGAAAAACTTGTATTTTGTGATAGTTGATCGTCCGTATGAAGTTAAGTACATACAGAAATAGAACTTTTTCTAGCATGTTATCCATAAAATTAATTTTTTCTTGAAACAAATTATCAATATTTAACAAAGGACTTAATGAGAGATTTGATACCCCAATTTCTGCATGTATATCTTCAGATTCTGGAGATACATTATTTTGAGTGGTGTCGAATACATCGTCATACGGTATTATGATGACATTATTAGCTATACAATCAGGTGGTTCATTAATATTTTCTTCTATTATATTAGATTTTGGATTTACTTGAACAAAATTTAGAATGCTAGAATTTTTTGTCATATTTTGAGGCTTTTTATTTTTTAAATGTGTTTTAAAATGCTTATTAAAATTTGAAAGAACCCATTTATGTTTATTATTTTCAATTTGTATAAATGTTTTTGAAATAAAGTTGCACTCTGTGCAACTTATATAAGCGGTCTGATTTTTAATTTCCACGCAAATATTATTTAAGTTAGAAAGAATTTTTGATTTTTTAGATTTCTTGTAATCAATATTTTCTGAAAGTTTAATGATATAGTTTAAAATCACCTTTTTAATATGATTAATAGCTTTAGATTTCTTATCCTCACTTAAAAAGGAAGATTCGTTTCTAGGTGTAATTGTGCTGGTGGTGTCTTCAAAATTATTTTTATTACGTTTTGTATCTTTATTTGTGTCTTTAGTTGCATATTTGCGTTTAATATTAGATGTACTTTGATGTTGTGAAACATCACTTAAACATTCTACAGTTTTCTCTTGAGCCTGATCTGTACATTCAATAATTTTTTTACTTTTTTCCATTAATGCATATAATAATTCTTTATGGCCGAATGAAATTTCAAAATGTTGCTTTTTTGTTGCATATATTCCAAAAAAATCTTATTTTTGTTCAGGAGTTAATAATAAAGGTAATTTTTGTCTAGCAAAAATTTCCATGTTATTTATACTTTTATTATTAATTCTAGATACTGATATGATATTATCATATCCAGTGAAAAGAAAAAGTTGTTTTAAGTAATCAGGAATCTCAATATCTTGAAAATTGAGCTTTTCTATAAGTTTATTAATTTTTTCTAAATTTAGTAATGTTATTATTACTTCTTTTCAAATAAAAAATAAATATGAAATTGTTAAAAAGAAAAATAGAATTTTATTTTTAATCATTACCTAATTTAATAAATATTTTTTTCAATTTTGTTCTGAATATAAATAATTTTATAATTAATTTAATAGATGTTGATTTTATAATTAATTTAATAGATGTTTTATATATAATTTTACCTTAATATATAATTTTTGTTATTTTTAAATTTGAAAAATCTCTGCAACAAGTTTTATAGTTTTTACCTAAAAAACTTTTTAAAAATTATACTCAAATAAAACATTAGTTTAAAAATTAATTATAATATAATTAATTTTATATATTATATAATATTATATTATGTAATGTAGTTAATTTGTAAATTAAATTTTTATTTGAGTATAATTTTTAAAAAGTTTTTTAGGTAAAACCTATAAAACTTATTGTAGAGATTTTTCAAATTCAAAAATAAAAATTATATATTAAGATAAAATTATATATAAAATGCAACATCTACCTTTAGAATATGCAGACGCACACACACACAATCTGTGTACATACTTATACTAGTGTGTTTAACTTAAAAAAAAATACTTGTTATTGTGTAAAAACTGTTTTAAGTCTTATTAAAAATGTAAATTACATATGACTATAGAATAAACACATAATATTAGAACTTATCTTTTAGAATCAGCTTTAGTTAATAATAAACTTCTTATCGGTCTTCAGTAATTAAAAAATTGAATTTTGATCAATTTTATTTCACACTTCACTCGATTATCATGAAGTAAGGAAACTGTCGTCACTAGTTACCAAATTAAGCATAAATGCGCAAAGGAATACGCGTATGTATACGCACAAACCTGACGAATTACGCGGTGCTGTGTCTACACTCGCGCAGAAGACAGACATATCTTCTGTCTATCTCTCTTTCTCGATTATGCGCAAGCCTGGTGGAAGAAATGACGAATGAAACAAGCGAGAACGCGTACATGTACACTACTACCGAAGCAATGAGTGCATATTTACGCAGTTTAAAAGAATAAACCTCGGAATAAACTTTAATTTTAGACACACACAAAACTTATTTTATTAAATTTAAAAAATTATCTCCTGCGATTATTATTCTTATTTAGCTTATTATTATTCTTATTCTGAAATATTAATAAATAATCATAAATTTAACTCTCAGAAAAATTGTTATAAATCAATACGAAGCAATATGTAATGCGAAATAATATACATATGCAACGTAATTCGAAGTAATTCGAAGTAATGCGTAAGTAATTCGAAGTAATACAAAGTAATGCGTAAGTAATTCGAAGTAATGCGAAGTAACGCGTAAGTAATGCGAAGTAATGCGTAAGTAATTCCAGAAGAAATGTACACGTATTGCGACAGTGAGACACCCCTCGGTCGTTACCAAATATTACTTTATAACCCATTTCATCTAATTTTCGTATGGAAAGCAAGTTATTTCTCAATTCAAGTACAAATAGAGTATCTTTAAAACATACGTTAGTACCGTATTTGTTATCTATTTCAAATTTACTATTAATCGTACCGATCCCTTTTAATTTTGTCATAGTACCTTTGACTTTTGTATCTTTAACCTGCTAGAAAAACGTCATCGCTTATCTGATTAAACTCATTAAATACAAATTTCTCTTTCATCATATGACTACTATAACCGCTATCTAATATCCAAATTATTCTATAATTATCGTTTACAAAGTCTTCATTGCATGCTTCGAATGCATAGTCATCAGTGGCTTCGGGTGACACCCGTTTGGACACGGAACGATTGGACACATAGTATTGGATACATTCAGATTGGACACCGCACGATTGGACACACATTTTACACTATTGGACATTGCACGATTGAACACCGCATGATTGGACACCGTATATGGAAACTTTATCTTGATATATATTTTCAATATTTTCATAATATACACACACGCACGGGGGGGGGGGTGCAAGGGGGGCCTCCGGCCCTCCCCCTTCCGCACCCACCCCGTCCATTTCGCTTCGCGTGGAAAGTTGCAAATCCATGTGAACTTTACTTTGTCTTGCAATGTACATGCGAAACGAGGTGTCCAATCGTGCAGAATGTGTGTCCAATCGTGCGGTGTCCAATCTGAACGTGTCCAATACTACGTGTCTAATCGTTTGGTGTTTTGGTGTTTAATCGTTCCGTGTCCAAACGGGATATTCCCGTGGCTTCATTGGCTTTTTCGTTTCGATCGTTGCGTCCGTCCTGACAATTTTGGTGTAAACGATCCTGTTGCTGTGTGTTGCGGCGCTGGCTTCCGTACCCCTTGTTTTGTTGTCGATCGTTGTTCTCGCCGTCGTTGTCGTTGTTGGATTTTCTGTGCCAATACATTTTTGCTAGATGTCCAGGCTTTTTACAGACATAACATTTCTTTCCGGTGCTGCGTTTTCCATCTCTTACTGTGTAGGCTGCATCGTTACGTTTCTTTTGATTATTCAACTCTCTTTCTTCTTTTCTTAAGTCTTCTAATACGTCGTCGAGTTTTTTGTCCCATTGTGTTTTAAGTGTACCTTTTATTCTGTTGAATTTACCATTCAAACCTCTCACAACATAGTATACAAGTTCACGATCTGTGATATTAATACCAAGACCTTTACATTTTGACGCTAAATCTCGTGCACGTCCAACGTAATCGGCAGCCTTTTCCTTATCATTCATTCTTATGCTACGTATTTCAACAGTTGCATCAATTTTAGAATCTTCAAAGCGTCTTACGTAAGTTTCTTTGATTTTTGTTCATTGGTTCCTTGCGTTTGTTTCGTCGGCAAATTGCATAGCTGGTCATCTGATAAGGTTAACTTTATAATGGATACGACGTCTTCGTTATCGCTATTCCATTTTTCTCTTTTTTTATCCGTCTCCGGTCGATTAGTTGTGAGAACATATTTTACCTTTTTCAGACCTAACACTCCTTAATTTCATAGCCCACACATAGTAGTTTGTAGCTGTAAGTAGCGGAACAGAATTCATCGGTATCTTGTCCACTTTTTTTTGCTCTCTCCTGTCCGGTGGTTTCTTCTTACTTCGATCACTGCTCAGAATTTGTTTCCTCTCGGCTTTACGCTCTCTCGGCAGCTTCTTTTTCCGTTTCGGCAACCACGTTCTTCTACCGTTAATGTTGGGTATATCAAAAATATATGGATTCCTTTAATACTCTGTCTTTACTACTTTATGGTTAATACACAAATGCGTGTGACAAAATGCCTCCGCATACTAAACTAACTCCCTTAAAAATAGTAGAGATGTCGCTAGCGTGAGTACAATGCATGATATCATAAACTAAGAAAGAGCGCGGGAGCATGCAAAGAAAATAATCGTACCTCTACCTAATAACGAGTACGCAAATTCCCACAAAAACCAAAATAAAATTTAAAATGAAAAAACAAAAATAAAATTTAGAATAAAATAAAATAAAAGTTATAATTTTTATAAATAAGAGATTAGATTATAGTTATTACAAGGTACCAATAAATCACATGTAGGATAACTCACATTTGGCAGGTACTCAGTCTTGAATTTTCCAGGAACTGTTTGGTCTCTGAAAAAGTATAGTATATTAAAATTTAATAATAGTTACAAGATAAGATTAGGAATTATATCAAATAATGAACTATGATATTACAAAAATTATTCATGCAAATAAGTGGGCAATATGTTTTCTACAATTTTTGTAAGTTTTTCAAATACTCGTATCCGTTCACTGTCATTAACGGCCTGTACAGCAGCAGTATCTGCTAACTTCTGTATAGCATGCAATTTCAGTCATTGCAACCGCATGCATTCTAGATGCCTCTGCTTGTACTTTGCAAAATTCGGCATGTATCTACAAATATTCAAATATATTTCACGAATTATTTATATAATTTGTTAAAAAGATCACACATTGTATATTAATTGAAGATTTTAATTTACCAAATCAGCATCGATCTGCTTCTCTGCAAGAGATTGGAAGTGCTCCCTCCATGAATACAATTTGAACGGTGTAAGTCTCGAAGCACGCCGAGAAATCGAACTCCGACGACCGAGCGCGGAGACGCCCGATCAAGGCGAATTTCTAAAGTAAAACTGTCAAAACCATTAGGCGCTATTGTCTTAGAGGAAGGAGAAATTCGAGCCGTATAAAATAAGCAAACACGCCGAAATCAGGACCAGATCTCCGCATCCGGCTATCCAAGATGGGTTTCGCCTTAGAGAGCATTCCCGATCCCGAAAAAAATCTAGAAAGCAACAGCGGTGGAGTGTACTCCACCACTGCCGAGAGTTCTCGGCACTTACTCGATTATCCTCACTGATATCGAGGCAGAAACGATTTGCGAGTGGAGAGTACTCCGCTTCGATCGAGCGTTCTCAACAGTCAAACCTGCACCGAATAAAATCATTCTTTTTCCGACCGTCCAGAAATGGAAGACATTCTAGTCTCGGGATGGAGAGTGAGCCGCTTCCGACGAGGGTTCTCGTATTCAACCGACCATTCTCCGCGAATCCTCTCCTAGCCATTGACAGAATAAGCGATATCCTACTATACGCGAATTTAAAGGGCCACGGCGCACCAACATAAACACGCCCGAGCCGTTGAACTCAATCCGTCACAACGGTCATACAAAAACAACCGTCAACACACGTGCGCCCGCGCGCATATCGAAACTGTCGCGCTCAATGTCGAACGCGGTTCGATTGATTCGAGATTTAGAATATGCGTGCGATCTCCCGCCCGGTGCACTTGCACAACACACACACATACACACATTGTACACACGCTTTCATTCACCACACACGCATACAATACATTCTGTAAATACTTTCATCCAATTTAAAATAAACGACACTACATTTCAGCATAACCGACTACTGTCTCTCTCCCTTTTTGCACGAACCCTGATCCTGGCGAACTATCCAGATACCGTTCAACTAACGGAGGACCGTTATAGTATAAAACATAAAAATGTATTTACACAATAGAAATAATTCTAATATAACAATAATTTTGTATTATAGACAATTCAGTGATAATTATTTATCAAATCAGGTTGCTTACCAAAATTTCTTCTTCGGTTTTTGTAAAATTGGAAGCACGTTTTGATGAAGCACTACTATCGTTGCCATATTTGTTAATTATAAATCAGTTGTGACAAACAAATCAACAGTTTGCAAGAGAAATGAAAAAATTAATTAATAAATGTAGAGGTTGAAGCACTGATACGCATAGTATAGACTTATTTTGAGGTTATATTGACTGCACATCGAGTTCGCGCATGTGATCAGTTGCTAACAGAAATTTAACTAAGATTTAATTAATCTATCCTCATTGTACAATGGAAAAACGAATAGTATATATAAAACTAAGTTTAAGGATCAAGAATCGTTTCATTAAACTTTAGTAAAATTATGTTTAAGGATCCAGGATCGTTTTATTAAACTTTAGTTTAATATTATTGAAAAACCGGTCCTAAGTGTCTCTTTGTCTATCCTACATATGTTGCAATAATTAATTGCGGCGAAATTATTCATCGAATCGAAAAATAGTATTAGACATTTTTTCTTAGATTCTCATTCTCTATCGAATGGCACTGAGCGTATGCGACACTTTTTTAATACTCTGTATAACTTTATTTTCATTGAGTTTTGGAGTTGTGCTTTTTTGTACTCTAACGAATTTATTTAAGCGATTGAAACATATAAAACCCATGAAAAAAAGCAGTATTTTTGAATACTTTGCAAACGACTCCGATAGACTCTTAATGTATGGAACTGCTATATATTTTTTCTCGATAGAATTACTAGGTATATTAAGAATATCCTCATTTTGACGAACTATATCAGATATTATCGGGAATTATCACCAATCGGCAACAATCAAATAAGGCGGAAAAAGATACCGCCCATCGACAATTTTTAATGCGTATTCCCGCCCCCGACACGTCTTCAAAAATTGATATAAAAAGAAAGACTTTAGGGAACGATGCAGTCATTACTCACAAATCATTCACCATTCACCATTCATAATTCACAAGTCACAGTCCTTTAGTAATATTAAAGAAAATCATTTTTCTTACATTTCCAAAAAATGTAGATAGAACAGAGGATAGGATAGTAGAAAGGATAGAATAGCTAAAGTAAATAAAAAGAACAGATATTAAATATAAAAAATATAAAGAACATAGAAAACAGAATAGAAAAAGAACGTAGTAAAAAAAACTGAAAAGTTTTTTTTTATTTTACTTAATATAAAATTTAAAATAGTACATATTTTCGGGAAAAATATTTCCGAAAATACAGCTTAACTATTTTGAGAACTATCAATAATTATTGAAATTAGCAGAGCCAAAACGTGATAAAAATATAAATTTAAATTTATATTTAAATTTATATTAAAGTTTTTTATTAAGTTAATATTATTATATACTTATTACGAATTACACATAAAAATGTGTAACCATATGATAAAAAAAATATGTCTTTCATAGATATATTTTATAAAATGAACATTCAAAACAAAATAGGTAATGATTTTACTAAAGAATGTCTTATGCATTTAAAGAATGCCTTATTTAAAACTACCATTTTTTAAATACAATTGTAGAAACACAATTGTAAATATGTAATTATACAAATACGTATTTATAAATTTGGCTATACAATTTTTATCCCCATAATAAAACAATTTTAAAGTTAACTTGGGTAATTATTTATTATAGGGGAGGCAGCTCCAATGATCTTGACATATGTTGTCAAAGTTACTGTCTTGAGTAATGTTCAAAAGGTTTTAGCCGTCACTCGTTATTTCTTAAAAAGTTAGTTATTAACAAATTTATTAAAGTTATTAACAAAGAAAGTTTGACAAATAGGATATTATTATTCGTTCGTAGGAGTACTTATATAATATCTTTTATTGTATATTGTACAATTTTATTTAATTTATTTTATTTATTTATTTACATTTTCACTTTGAGAATATTTAATAGCCATTACTTCGAAGAAAGCATCTAATCGTTTTTCAAAATCAAATCTCTTTTTAAATATAAACTCTGCTAAATAATGATTAGAATGTTCCTCTTTACGACCATACTCTCAGTGAACAACAATACGAAAGGATACAATCTATACACACACACACACACGGAGAGTGCAAGGGGAGCCTTCGACTCCCTCCCTCCCACACCCACACCGTCCACCTCGCTTCGCATGTACGTTGCAAGACAAAGCAAAGTTCACATGAGTTTGCAACTTTCTACGCGAAACGAGATGGATGGGGTAAATGCGGGAGGCGGGCCAAAGGCCCCCCTTGCCCCCCCGTGTGTGTATGTGTGTGTGTGTGTGTGTGTGTGTGTGTGTGTGTGTGTGTGTGTGTGTGTGTGTGTGTGTGTGTGTGTGTGTGTGTGTGTGTGTGTGTGTGTGTGTGTGTGTGTGTGTGTGTGTGTGTGTGTGTGTGTGTGTGTGTGTGTGTGTGTGTGTGTGTGTGTGTGTGTGTGTGTGTGTGTGTGTGTGTGGTGTGTGTGTGTGTGTGTGTGTGTGTGTGTGTGTGTGTGTGTGTGTGTGTGTGTGTGTGTGTGTGTGTGTGTGTGTGTGTGTGTGTGTGTGTGTGTGTGTGTGTGTGTGTGTGTGTGTGTGTGTGTGTGTGTGTGTGTGTGTGTGTGTGTGTGTGTGTGTGTGTGTGTGTGTGTGTGTGTGTGTGTGTGTGTGTGTGTGTGTGTGTGTGTGTGTGTGTGTGTGTGTGTGTGTGTGTGTGTGTGTGTGTGTGTGTGTGTGTGTGTGTGTGTGTGTGTGTGTGTGTGTGTGTGTGTGTGTGTGTGTGTGTGTGTGTGTGTGTGTGTGTGTGTGTGTGTGTGTGTGTGTGTGTGTGTGTGTGTGTGTGTGTGTGTGTGTGTGTGTGTGTGTGTGTGTGTGTGTGTGTGTGTTATAAAAATATTCCCTCAGTCATATGTATATTATTCCATACGAATAAAAATGAAAATTATTAGTACTATTGCACATGTATGTAGGAAAATTATAATATTTCAAAGTCGCATATCTCAGAAACTAAACGAAACCGCCGCAAAATTCAAAGTATGCATTACTTGGGAGTGTACCCTCTACAACATATGTCAAGGTCATTGGAATCGGGAGTGGCTCCCTATAAATAAACCTTTACCATTAAATATCTCGGAAAGTATAAGAGACCGCCATTTAAGTTATTAGGAAAAGTTGATCAGTACTTTTCTCGGTAAATATTCTGTTTAAGGGAGAATGCTCCGATGTCCTTGACCTTGACATATGTTGTCAAGGTTATCACCCTCAGTAACGCTTAAAAGGTTTTAGCCATCGTTCGTTGTTTACTAACAAGTTACATACAAAAATTGTTAAAAATTGACGTTTTTTGCAATTATTTTATCAAATACTGAAAATTTAAAAATATGTTTCAAATAAAAATTGTAGGTCCCTTCAAAATACACATTTTATATTTTATTCATTTTTATTATACGAGTGATAGTTTTCGAGAAAAACAACTATAAAGACTATAAACCTTATACAATATTAATTATAACATAATATATAATATAGTCCCACTTTATTCACGCATACACTTTTCACGTATAAAAGTCTATGCGCGGGCATAATGGGTTCCGCCCCCCTGCGGGGGGCCCCACTTCCAAAAAAAATAACCTAATTCAACCCATTTGTTATGTAGGTAGAAAAGTATATTTGTAGAAAGTGTATGCGCGGATACAGCGAGTTCCGCTCCCCTACGGGGGGCTCCACTTCCAAAAAAATAACCTAACCCAACTCATTTGTTGGGTGGATAGGAAAGTGTATGCGAGGATACAGTGGGACTATATTATATATTATGTTATAATTAATATTGTATAAGGTTTATAGTCTTTATAGTTGTTTTTCTCAAAAACTATCACTCGTATAGTAAAAATGAATAAAATATAAAATGTGTATATTGAAGGGATTTATAATTTTTATTTGAAACATTTTTTTAATTTTCAGTATTTGATAAAATAATTGCAAAAAACGTTAATTTTAAAAAGTTTTTGTAACTTTTTAGTAAACAACGTGCGATGGCTAAAACCTTTTAAGCGTTACTCAAGGAAATAACCTAACCTAACCTAACCTAACCTTGACAACATATGTCAAGATCAAGAACATTGGAGCATCCTCCTCTAAACAGGATATTCACCCTTTTCTCTCTATAACATATATCAAGGTCAACATCGGCGAGGTGTGACCTTTTTTAGATATTTACTTATTATTTTTATCGTGATAAATATTAATCAAAAACATTTTCATAAAATTTCTTTCATACCATATTGTTCCACGTTTACCATGATTCTCAGGGTAAATTCTAAGAGAAAATTCTCTTAACTGTGTGCGTGAGTGTATTTGTCAAAGTCGATACAATTTCTAATAGAAAAAAAATTTGTTTATTATTCGGTATGTCACGATGTGTCAACGTCTTGTTGCGAGACGTCTACTCCAGTCGTATACAATTATCCATCAGAAGACATCAAGCATTTCTACAAAGTAAGAATAAGTGAATGAGTGAGTGAGAGAGAAAGAGAGAGAGAGAGAGAGAGAGAGAGAGAAAAATGTGTTAGTTGCAAATTCAGATTTTTACTTTAACATAATTATGTGTTTTAATTATGCCAATTGATTCGTCTCGTTATTCTGTGCATAAAAGTATTAGAGTAAGATAATCAAAAAATGAATATTTTACGAGATATCTTGTATTTTATGTCAAAATACTGCAACTTTGAAGCCTTATAACTCAAAAATACTTAATGAAAAATACTTTGTCATAAGTGTTTTGGAAAGCTCTCGATATGAGCTACAAGAATATGTAAAAATATATAGGGTGTTCCATTTAAAAAACTTGAAGTGACCTTCACGTGACCTTCAAATGACTTTTCAAGGTCAAACCAATGGTACCATCTTATGGCCCCTCGAAACCATACAACTTTTGTCTGAAACATTTTTCTCTCCCAAGCTTGGTTTTCGAGATATTCGACTGGATGGATTAAAATGGTCCACCCTATATATATATCTATATACATATATACAGGGTGTTCCATAATTCGCGGACCACCCGTCAGGTGCAGATAGAGTAGGTTAAGCTGACAAGGGACCGTCATACAATGATACAAAAGTTAGGTAATGATTTTGTGCTCATCTAATAAAGCACCCTTCAAAAAGTAATATATGAAAGCCATTTGCTAATGTAACGTCTATTATCGGATTTTCGGGCCGCCAAAGTTGCCTAAATTGGCTACCCGTGCGTGAGTTTTACAGAGCCCATCGCTAGGAGACCAGTGTACACACACTAATACGCAGTCAAATCACATGAAAATGACCTACTAGTTAAGAGAAAAAAAACACATGTATGTATATATGCAGATGTGCGTGTGTATGTGTGTGCGTCCGTATGTGTATGCGTGTGTGTGTGTGTGTGTGTTTATAAATTATGTGTACAACTAATATGTAAATTTTCAAGTAAACAATGCTTGAAACAATAGCATTTTGTGCAGTGTGCACATTTGAAGTCAGAAAATTTCCCGCAGTTAGAATGTGAGCAGATAGAAAATTTTTCAAATGAGAAACAGAATTGGATTGGTGTTTTGAACGCTTCCGGATGCTCGTCTAGATAACCAGCCTTATAGAAGGCATACTTGATCATATTACGAAATCTAGGCGCTTGGAATTGGAAATGAGCCAATGCTTGTAATTTGAAATAATTGTCTCGCTTCTAAATTTTATCGCATACTTCAAGATCCGATATATGTCGTACAAATTGTTTGTACAGCCGAAAATACAATAGTACACGTCGAGAGGCTGGATCATGCCAATGATTCCTTCGGGAATGAGCAATCTCTCGACAGTTAGTTGGCCTTCATACTTGGCAAGAGTTTTTTGAAGCAGCTTGGTGTTCTTGTTAGAGCTCCAACTATCGGCAAGCAAAAGCCATTTTTTGATGCCTTTGCTAATTAAATATTGAAACAGCAAGTTCATATAAATCTTCGAATCTTCGTTGGTCATCATCGCGCTGGTTCCCGCATACACTTTGATAGAATCTGAAATGACAGGCTTAATGATCTCGGGAAACCTACCGTTTGCCTCTTGAAATTTTAAATAGAGAAAATCTATTACGGTGCCCGAAGCGTCGATCATGTTGCCCATCACCATGTAGGAGTGTGTAATTGCATTTTTTGAACCCATAGTTACAAAAACTTGTTTGGTTCCTTTTGAAGCCAAAGTGCGGTAACTATGTAGTTCCTTATCAAATCTCGATTGATCGAAATTGATCACTTCATGAAGCTCATAGTTCTTTTCCTTGATGGTCTTCTTGACTAGATCAGTGAATTGGACTGCCTTAGCTTCCAACTCCAATCAGTTCTTCCAGAAGTTTATGCCAACTTTATGAGTGATACTTCGAGACACAATATTGTATTTGCGTTTGAAGTTTAACAGCCAACCACTGGATGCCTTGAACTTCATGTTGGGATTGATTTAATTTTTTGCTTGAATGCCTCACTTTCTGATTTGTAGATCGTTGACAATTCCATGTTTATCTCTCTTTTCGCAGAAAAGCTCGTACACTTGCAGATTGATGCTTCTAGCCGAGCCATAGCCACTGTCTTCAATTTTTTCAGCCCATTTGCGAAGACATTGCAATCTATCGCCGACTATATTGGGAAATTGGGACTTGACGTTGATTTCGGTTCTCTTTTGCTTTCCTAATGTTTTGACGTATTCACGGAAAATAATGATGAGCTTACTATAATCGTCCTGTCTGGTCCAGTAGCGGCAAGCCTTCTCCCATTTCCATCGAGGAAAGGTCTCTTTGAATATACGAAGTTTCCTTGGCTCGGGATCAGGAATATAGTCGGGATCATTGCCGATATCATCGATATCTTCGTTCTTCTTGAATTCGTTCTCTTCGAACTCGTTATCGGTATCAATGAGATCAAATGGTTCGGGAACGTAGGGATTGGTGTTTCCATCAAAGTCGATATCCAACGTGTCAATGCTTTCGAGGATCAGATCTTGATCGACGAGTTGTTTGTTTAGTTGCTCTGCCATCATCACTTCACAATAATCAAAATGATGACACTCGGATATGTTTTCCAATTTTTTCGTCAATATCTTATGTTTATGGCAAAGTAGGGCGATGACGTTGACAATATCGATGGATCGAGGCAGGTTTTTGCTTCTCGCCTCAATGGGATCATTGGGATCAGATGGTAGTCCTGAAAAGAACTGATTTTCTAACCCTAAAAAGGACTGTTTATTTGCTGAATTACATGGTTCCATATCTTCAGACATGCTCAGGAAACGCCTGAAGATCCTGGAATGATATGAATAGATACGAATCGAAAAGACAGTTCGATCCAGTAGTGGTAATCTTCCTCCCATTAAGCAAAAAAAGTTTATAGAGACTTGCCACGCGCAGCTATTATTATTTATGTCAACGTCAGTAATTTCCTGCCACATTATGAACCTTTTTTTTCGATTCCAGTATTTTCAGCTGTTTCCTGAATATATCCCAAGGTACGGAACCGCGAAGTTCAGCGAATCAATAGCCCTTTTCAGGACTACCATCTTTCAGCGGTCCGAACAAGACAAGAAGCAAAAGCTTGCCTTGATCTATCGACATTGTAAATGTCATCGCTTTACCGTAAGCATAAGGTTTCGAAGAAAAACTGGAAAAAACATGTATGCATAATTTTTTTCTCTTAACTAGTAGGTCATTTTCATGTGATTTGACTGCGTATTAGTGTTTGTACACTGGTCTCCTAGCGATAGGCTCTGTAAAACTCACGCACGGGTAGCCAATTTAGCCAACTTTGGCGGCCCAAGAATCCGATAATAGACGTTACATTAGCCAATGGCTTTCATATATTACTTTTTGAAGGGTGCTTTATTAGATGAACACAAAATCATCACCTAACTTTTGTATCATTTGTTATAGCCCCAGAAAAGGCTATATATTTAATTAATGAATATATATATACATATAACTATAATGATGCAGGAATGCATCGCGACCGAAGCAATAATCGCGCGAGCCGCTGACGCAGCGAGCCACGCGCGCCCGAGACCGAGCACGAACGCGAGACCGGAAAGCGCTCTCGGAGACGCACCGGAAAGGTGTCGCCGAATTGCAAAAAGTACAAGTGAGGAAATTCGACTTTGAACTTCCTCGCCTGCACTAAAACGCGAATTCAGCAACATAACCATATTTGGTCATGTTGCTAAGGGATCCCCTCCGAAAAACCATGCAGTTTGGAGGGAAGAACAGCACCCGCCGCGATGAAGCGACGGGCAGTCGTTGATTAGAACCTAATGAGTAATAATCGTCACGAGCAGCTGTTGACCAGATTTAACAGAGTCATAGACGAATAACTAAGAGATATACGCGTGCCGGAGATAAGTCGACGCGTATCAGACTACCTGTGCGACAGAGCATACGAGAGATACCGCTTTCTCACTTTAACCGATAATAAACGCGAGTGACATAACGTTTGCTGGGAGCAGTAACTAAATATCATATCATAAACTTAATTAAAATATTATTTATTGTTTACAAATAAAGAGGAAATAAAAAAGTGGATACACGATATTGCAAAAAGAGTGAAAATAAAGTAAAAAGAGGCCACTGCCCGCCGTATCCCCGGCCTTCCCTGAACGATCCCGCAAAAATCCTGTGCCCCCTCCCGGAGGCACAACACATTGTACGGTCCCTTGTGAGTAAAAAAATTATCTACCATTTTGTAATTTTCGCAATAGTTAATGAGATATTAATTATAAGAGATCAGCCAATCGGCGCCCGATAGGAGCGCGCGGCACAAAGAAGTCTCCCATTGTTACTTGATACTAGGCGCGCCGACGAAGCGGTGGGAGGAACGCTCTGCATTGACAACCTAAAGAGTCACACACATAGTCACACACACATATCGGCGCGTCTAGTATCAAGTAACAGTGAGAGGCTCCTTCGTGCCGCGTGCTCCTGCCGAGCGCCGATTGGCTGATCTCTTATAATTAATATCTCATTAACTATTGCGAAAATTGCAAAATGGTAGATAACTTTTTTATTCAGTTTAACCTACTCTACCTGCACCTGACGGGTGGTTCGCGAATTATGGGAGACACCCTGTATATACAGGGTGTCTCCGAATTGCTAGATCAACTCTCGTGGGTAGATAGAGCGTGTTAAACTGAAAACAAAAGTTTTATATCATTTTGCTAAATTCGCAATAATTAATGAGATATAAATTAATAAAAATCGGCCAATCCGTGCCAGTATAAGCGCGCGGCGCGAAGAAGCTTCCTACTTGTAACTTGATACTAGGCGTGCGATGAGACAGTAGGCGGAGCGCTCTACAAAGGACGTACAAAGGGCGTACTGAAAGAGACACGTACAGTGCGCGCTGCGTTTACGTCTTGCCGCGCGCCTAGTATCAAGTAACAACTGGGAGAAACTATCTTATTAATTATTGTGAATTTAGCAAAATGATATAAGACTTTTGTTTTCAGTTTAACACGCTCTATCTATCCACGAGAGTTGATCTGGCAATTCGGGGACATCCTGTATATATAAATACATGTGTATACAGGGTGTCCCCAGAACAACCTTCCGTCCGTAAAATGACGTATTTCTGACACAATCTTAAGACAATTTTTCCTTTACCAAAATTTGATTTGAAGCGTAGTTTTTGTGTTATAAGCAAAAATAGTTAGCAAATCACGTGCCGAGTATAGAAGGCAGGCAGGAGTGGCGCGGCACATCGCAAGCGCGGGCGCAGCTGACCGTCCGACGGGTGATTACCGCCGCATGAGTCGCTAACTATTTTATCTTATAGCATAAAATTATGCTTTAAAGCAAATTTTGGTAAAGAAGAAAATGTCTTATAATTACGTCAGAAATACGTGTTCCTTAAAATAACATTACTTTAATAACCAAAAGTTGTTCCGGATTGCCGGCCGTCGGACGCTGCGATCAGCTGATTGCTACACGCGATGTGTGTATTCCTGAGTGTGTGCGTAAAAGGAAAGGACAGAGTGAGTGAAAGAAAGAGAGAGAGAGAATAACCGCTTCCGCGACGGCGACGCTCCTTCGATTGTCATCGACATTGTCGTCAACGACTTCAGACTGATCCGATATATTGATTTTCCGGCTCAGCTGAGAGACACATCGCGTGTAGCAATCAGCTGATCGCTGCGTCCAACGTTATTTTAAGGAACACTTATTCCTAACGTAATTATAAGACATTTTCTTCTTTACCAAAATTTGATTTAAAGCATAATTTTATGCTATAAGATAAAATAGTTAGCGACTCATGCGGCGGTAATCCACCCGTCGGACGGTCAGCTGCGCCCGCGCTCGCGGTGTGTGGCGCCGTTTCTGTCTGTCTTCTATATTCGACGCGTGATTTGCTAACTATTTTTGCTTATAATACAAAAACTACGCTTCAAATC